>NC_040027.1:17730904-17918916 GCF_000972845.2 Larimichthys crocea
GCTGCTTCCATTTGTCCTTGATGATGCACACAGGTAGGTGTGTGTGAGTTTCATCTTCATCCATTCATTTTTTTTAACTCTGCAGCTCTGCCAGTGGGTGCGTTGCCATGGCAACAGTGGCACACACATACACACACACACACACACACACACACACACACACACACATACACACACACAGAATGGAGGGATGCCAGCTGCCCACTCTGAATCTGAACAACAGGCGAACACTGGAGGCTTTCTCAGCTCACTACACACACAGCGAGACATTCCCTGGTTTCCTACCACCTCTGCTCTTCACCCACTTGTACCATCTGGGACTAGACTCTGTTAAGGCTGGCGTTGGCTGCTATTGACCTTTGTCACACTCGGCCACTGAAACTAAACTGACAACAAGAACAGAAGGGATAGAGTCTCACTAATGATAGCACTACTGTGCGTTGTTACTTTCCAGGCCAAGTCAACTGTTTAGTGGCCAAGGTTTAAAAATAAAAAACACACAGTAACAACCAGCGAACACCCACATTACAATCGAGCACCAAATCTCTTCATGATAGGAGTTTAGAACTGAATATGAAGCCGCAAAAGAATATCTGACACGTACAAGGCCAAAAACACAAGCAGCCCCCTGCTTTCTGCGATATTACGACTCAATGTTAAAAAGGGTCAAATGAAAGTAACAGGCTGTTAAGTCATACACTGTTGGTAACGGCTTACCAATAACTAACAGTACACTCATGCAAGGTCACTTTTAAGGTGCAAGGTGATAGAGATTCATTATTCATATTCAAATGTGCTGTAGCAGATAATAACATAGCCAAGAAAAAAAACTCTCCTCCTCACAGGTTTCGCTTAGACAATGATAATTTAATGCTGTTACTCTGAATTGGCCCAGGTTTATTTCCTGTAGCAGTGTTTGCTTATTCATAAGTGACAGGAAATAGCTCTGCTCCCAATCTGCGACCTAACAATGTAACTCCGCTGCAAAAGTACACGTGAGTGGATTCAATCCATACACCTCATGTATTATTATTTACTGATTCTGAGAGTTCTAGGCTGATTAACCTCTGGATCTATTCAGCATAATAAGGTCAGTAATTATTGATGTGATGTGATGAGGATCATTACATCTGACATTATCATGTGTGAATGATGCTCATAACCTGAGACAAATGTGAGCAGCAGCTGAACACAGCAGAATGTCATGTTGGAAAAGATGAGAATGGTCGCTGTATGTTGCAAACTTCTGAGGCGTGAGCTGCACTGAAATATTACTGAAGTATTTGGACGACCTACTCACATCTAAGAAAATAAAAATGACACTGAAACTGAAGATTATATGACCAAAATATGACCTGAAAAGGATAGGAGGAGCGCTTTCAGTGCAGATGTTTGCCTGTGTAAGTGGCAATTATGCTCTTCTGTTTGAAGATCTGTTATTATGCAGAAATGCCAAGTGGCCGCAAAATAGTCTGTGTGTGTTTCATGTTTACATGAACACCTTATTTAAAGATCATATGAGACAGAGATAGACACAGAGGAGAATACAGACTTCTTTCTCTTGGATCTCAAAACATGTCAACTTAATCCTACCCTGCCACATTTAATTCACATATTTTTAGTTTGTATTTAAACAGAAAAATACAGGAACATGTCAAACATATTATATTAAAGGCTGGTTGAAAAAGGGCAGAGAAAAGAAACCGACACTTTGCAGAGACTTACTTGGGGAAAGCGTCGAAACAATATGTTTTCTTTGTATCTGGAAAGGCCACTCTCATGCCGGATGTTAGAGGTGAATGAAGAACGACGGCAGCACACTCGTACCGTGACGCCAGGTCTACAGTGGGTACTGTACCAATGCTCTGTCCATACAGGATAATATTCTCGGGGCTAATGCCATACCTGGTGAAGACAAAAAGAGACAGAGAAACACTTATAGAACAGGCTAATAGACGCTGTGCCATGAAATACTTGAGCTGCATGGTACAGAACTTCCTCTGAAAACAAACAGATTTCTAATACATCCTACTGCAATCCCAGAGTGAAGAGTGACAGCAATACCCAAATGTAAATTCACCTCAACCAACCTTTAGTCAATACTCTGCAGTGTCATGTCTTCCCAGGGCTACAGTCGAATTAAGGCAGCTCCGCTTTCACTAATGAAGACACTTTATCACACGACAGCGTCCTTGAGAGACATCTCCCCCCTGAGCCTCCCCTCTCTTCGTCCATCCATCTAACTCTTTTATTCCCACGGTACCTGTCCCCGCTCTGCTCTGATCTGATTCGTCCCCAGCTCTGTCCCGATCACAACCTCTGCCACCTTGATTCAACCCTTCATCACAATCTTTTTCTTGGCTGAAAAATAAATGTAATTACTTTGTCACCCTTTTTTTTGGCTTCTATTTAAGGTCATGCACAGCAGCAGTACATATTTGAATACGTCCACATTTTTTTTTTATATGGTTTGATTTGCTCCTAATCTAAACTCTGCACTATGTCTCAGCAGAGCAAGACACTGTATAATAAATCATCCCTTGAAGGACACATATGGGCCAATTATATCATGACACACCGTGCGCGCAGGGCGTGCCAGGCAGCATCAATGTCTGCGTAGAGGTTCTTCTCGGTGGGCTTGCCAGTGCTGACACCGTAGCCTGAGTAGTCATAGGAAAAGATGTTGCAGTTGATGCGAGTGCCAAGGCCGATGTAGAAACTGCTCATCTGGCCCAGGTCGACAGCGTTACCGTGGGAGAAGAGCACTGTAAATCTGAAAGGACGCACATATGGTAGGACAGGTTAGTTAGTTGGACCAATAGTTCATCAGGCACAAATTCAAATCTTTCTAGTACTGACATGTACTTTATACTGAATGGACCTGCGTCTTTCTAGTCGCTCAAAGTGCAATACATTACATGTCACATTTGTACACTGGTGGCAGAGGCTGCCATACAAGGTGCCAACTGATCATCGGAAAGTAACTAATCACACTGATGGCAGAGCCTTCAGGAGCAATTTGGGGTTTAGTTTCTTGCCCAAGGACAATGGACGACTGGAGGAAGACGGATCCACTAATACAATAACCTATAGGTTTAGCTGTAACCTTTAGCTTTTTTTAATATACATATAATACATTAATACCTCATTTAAATAAACAAGCAGTATCCTTTACATTATTTAACATAGTGATTCTTTTCTACAGGATCTACGATGGCTAGAAAACACCACTAGTAAACCAAACAAAGAATAATTAACATCTATCGTCGAGAGCACATGCTATAGTATATGCGTAGACACTGGAAAGTTTATCACATTTCTCCATCCACGAACCCGACCTGGTAACTCTACACTGAATCAAACCATAAGAAACCTGTTGTTTACATAAACAGAGTGACGCTACTTGGACTCTATGCCAATAAGTCTTTGTCTAGAAGGGCTGTATGTTGGAGGATTGGTTTACCACGATGGACTCGTGCAGAATGACTCTTACTTCTAGACATTTTGTACAACCTGAGAAGCAGGGTATCGACTATAAAAGCTTGGTACTCTAGCCTTGCCTTTTATTCATGCATGCATGTTGTGCTCCCTGAGGAAATCGGATACTTTCTCTACACACTGACTGTTTTGAGATGCTCCCTCAGTGGTTTTGTTTATGAACCCATATAGCCCGTGGCTTTGCTCGTGGCCTCTCCACTCATAACAATGACTGTGCCATATCAGGTCTAGTTTGGATTCATTCTAGTGTAATACTATATAGACATTAATACAAGATACACAGACTGTAACACAAGCCTGTCCATGTCTTTTTAATTGATTTGGTAAATTAATCAGCAGCGGCACAGTGCGAGTGAGTATAAAACTGAACTTTTAAACCTCAGGACATTAAATATAAGTTCTGCTTAGGGGAAATGATACAATCATTTCTCACAAAACAACCAATCACTGCTAATGAATTCAGTGATTGAATGACACAGAAACAAAGTGAGAACTGATATCCCGTCGCTGAGCGTGATCCTTCTTTATTATTACGATCGTTATCACAAACCAGAATTAACGAGTGCAGTCCAAACTGAACATTCAAATTCCTAGAAACCCCACAGGACAAAAGAGAACGATACGAACGGAAAGACTTCTGAACAATAAAGGAAACTGTTAAAATGGCAGCTATACACGGAAAAGCAGGAAGAGAAAATCTTCAGCGTCAGCTGAGTCAACAGGGAAACAAGTCGAGGATGTAGACCTGGGTGTGAGTGGAAGTAGACTGACATTAAAGCAGGGAGTGGAAACACTGGAAGCGTGACACACTGTCATAAAATGAATAAGAAAGGTCAGGCCAGCCGTGGTTTATAACACATGCATAAAAAAATAAAAGTCAGTCAATCAGAAGTTGCAGAAAGTAGCTAAACCTTTTAAAACACCCACCTGGCATTAGGTACGCAGCGAATGTACATGCAGCCGACTCGGTTTCCTCGGCTGGATCGAGTGAGGAACACCTCTGTCATATCCAGCTCTCTCTGCGAGTACTGAAACTCCGCTCGCTCCGTCAGGTGGAGCTTCCATCTTCCCTCTATAGCCCCGGAAACGCTCGCGCTGCTCCGGACCCGCAAGTTAGACGTCCCCGTTGCCCCTAGCGCACCAGGGACCGCTTCTGGGTCTGGAAGAAAGGCGTATGTGGGCTCAGGCGGCAGGAAGGCGAGCTTGGCTGCGATGCGGCCCGGGCATGGTGGGCAGCAGAACAGGCAGCAGAGCTCGCTGAGAGAGAGGCCATTCATCCTTCACTACGCTGGAGGACGACAAGAGGATCACTGTGCCGTTGAAATCACACATCATCCCAGTGTTCACACAATGAGATGCTTATTACAAAGTATGGCATGATAGAAATGTTTGTAGTTTGCATAAAGATTATTATAATATTAGACATACAGCACTGCGTGAACGTTATTGAATTTTCTGATAGATTTTGGCATATTTTGACAGAAAATTATTGAATTTTCTGATAGATTTTGGCATATTTTGACAGAAAATTGTGTTTTTCTTGAAACAAAAGACGAGAAATAAAGCAAATAAATAGTTCATTTATGGTTGCTTAATTGTTTGCACACTCAAACTGAACACACTGGCGTAAATAAGCAAATCACACAGGCTCTGGCAAAGCATAAAGACAATAACTCTTTAACTTAAAACACACTTTCAGAGTTAATAATTAACATAACAGACAAGCCAATTAGGGAAGTAATTACTGAAGGGGGGGCCTCAAAGTTCAAACATACACACACATAGATACATATATATATATGTATGACAACAAGTGTAGACCTACCTGTTGAACTTTAGAAGTCAAATAGAGTCTGTGCTGAAATAAAAACAACACACACACACACACACTCACACTCACTCACTCACTTCCTCCACTTGAGTCCAAACTCAAACACAGGATACTGTTTGTGAAGTGCTCTGTCAGCAGAAGGAATATAAAAAAAGGTAGCGGCTGACAGGAGAGAGAGTTATTTACGACGTATCTGCTGTGTTTTCCGTAGTCCACATCTCATCCATTTTGTCCAGGTTGACTCCAGGATAAACTTCAGTTTGTCTCCTGACAGTGAAGAAACTGAGAAGACAACCCTGACCTCAAACAAACGCCGTGTTACACGCTATAAAACAAACACGGTTCCCCCCTGTCGGTATTTTAAAAAAAAAGGGAGTGTTTTAAATCAAGAGGAGCGGTAAGGAGAAGTCATACTTCACCCGACACAAGAAGAGACAAGAAGAGACAAGAAGACAGCCTGTCTGTCTGTCTGTCTGTCTGTCTGTCTGTCTGTCTGTCTGCGCCGTAGCAGCTAACGCGGAGCTGGCTTCAAGCTAGCGAGAAGACATAAACACGGACAGTCCACGACGCGTGTCTTTGTCTCCTTGGATACATTGTGGACGTCGCCGGCGTGTCCTCGGACTTTTTACGGATGTCGTCTTGCCATTTAAATTGATCCACATACGTTGCTGTTGCTGTGTGTGTCTCTCTGTGTGTGTTTGTGTGTGTGTGTCCCGACTCCTCCGCCGTTTCACCGCATCCGGAAGCGACAGCTGACAGGAAGTGACGCAGCCAGTTTCCATCGGACAATTAAGGGAAACTTGTTATCAGAGGTGACGTGTCTGAACTGACTGCGGCGTCATCACACTTCATTAGTGTTGGTGAATAGAATGATTGATTAATCAATTGTTGTCAACAAAGATGAATAATACCTGCTGGGAATCAGTGAGTCTGAAGCCTTTCAAGGTTCAAGGTTCAAGGTTCAAGGCGGGGTTTATTGTCATTTCAACCATATACACAGTACAGTGGTGCTGATATAATAATATACAATAATAATCTCTCCTATTTCTAGACTGACTTTCTAGTTTAAAGGTCGAGTGTGTAAGATTTAAGCGTATCTATTTGCAGGAATGGAATATTAGTATGTTATTAGTGTATACTCACCTGAAAATAACAATTGTTGTCAACAAAGATAATACCTGATGGGAATCAATGAGGCTGAAGCCTTTCAAGGTTCAAGGCAGGGTTTATTGTCATTTCAACCATATACACAGTACACAGTGAAACGAGACCGTGTTTTGCCAAGGACTATGATATGCTGATATAATAATATATAATAAGCAGTGTATAAGGCTTATATGTAAAATATTCACACTACAATAAGAGAGCATTTAGAGGCAATGCTGGAACTTTTAAAAGTGATAAAGAGCATTTAGAGGCAATGCTGGAACTTTTAAAAGTGATAAAACCTAGTCTTTGATATAAGGATGTTATACACACACACACACACACTCAGTGCACAGGTCAAATAGACCGATATTCAGTCTGTCCAATGGTTGTTACAACACAGTATCCCACCTGTCACAATTGTGACCGATCATAAAACACACTTTTTCACACACCTTTCCATGAAAATTTCTAAAAATTATGATTGATTGTTTCAAAGGGATACTAATGACAGATGATTTGGATATTTCTGTGTCTGAGAAAAATTTGGGATTAAATGGGTTAAAGGTCGAGTGTGTAAGATTTAAGAGTATCTATTTGCAGGAATGGAATATGATATTCATTAGTATGTTTTCATTAGTGTATAATCACCTGAAAATAAGAATTGTTGTGTTTTTATCTTAAAACGAGACCTTTATATCTACAGTGAGCGGGTCCTCTTCCACAGAGTCGCCATTTTTCTACAGTAGCCTAGAACAGACAAACCAAACCCTGGTCTAGATATGACCTTTTGCTTTTTATATGTGACATTTTCCTACATGCTTAGAAGGAGAGAGTGAGGCGTCGGAGTAGGTGCCACTAAATCCTACACACTGGACCTTTAATAACAACTGGTTTCTTTGTTTTCTTAACAAAATGATCCTGCAGGATCCAGTCTGTGAACAATTTGTGTAGCTACGTGTCAGCCCTCAAATACAACAAGAGATTTTATGTTAATTCATTTGTCCATCTCTATTTTGTTTGTGTACGCATGGGCATTTTGTTGAATGCAGTAAGAGTGTTTTGGGGCCAAAAACTTACTTAGGGCCACTAAAAGCCTAGGGCCGGCCCTGACCTGTGAATGTTTGTTTTTAGTCTCTATGTGCCGTGTGATGAGCTGGCGACTTGTCCAGGGTGTACCCTGCCTCTCACCCAAAGTCAGCTGGGATAGGCTCCAGCTACATATCTACATGCACATATGCATGTAGGTATGTATTCATTTATACCTTGCAGTTATTATTTATACCATGGTCACTTACTTTTGTAATATTATTTATATTATGGTCACTTTCCTTTGCAATATTCACCTGATCATGTCATAGTTTAAAATCTGTATTTATATTTCCTTTCCGATTACATGTGCAATATTTTTTATATCATTCCACTACTTTGAAATTTTCTACCTTAGTACTTGTTTTGAACATCTGTACACTCGTCTGTTGATTGCCTGTTTTTTGTCTATTGTAGAGGCCAACTGATACTTCTGTCTGTTTTTTTCCCCTTTTACTTCTTTCTACTTCTGTAGTGTATATTACACTTTCTGCTGCTGTAACAAGTGAATTTCCCTGTTGTGGGATAAATAAAGTATATAATCTAGGTATATTCATAAATCTTTATCCTAATTCTGTGTTCAACAAATATGTACCATTGTATATCCTCTTGAACTGAATATCTATACTTTGTTTTAGGTTTTATGTCCAAATTATTCCACAATTCAACCCCACATATTGAAATACACTTACCATTCATAGTTGGAAACAAAGGTTCTGTAATTTAAAAACCACACTAATTTTCAGAAAACAAATTTTGTAAATTATTTTTTTTCTTTATACATTATTTGCACTGTGTAATACTCTACAAGCTCCTCCAACTTCAAGAAATTTAAATTATTTATTATTTAATACCAGTATAGTATTGGTGGCTAGAATGATTATTTGTTATTAACTAAAATGTATCATAATGTTTGGGTGTGTGTAGGCAACTATGAAATAATACCTGATGGGAATCCATGACCTTCCTCCCATACACCCATATACACACACACACAGTCAGGCGTTAAGGATGAATGATGAGCCTTTCCTGGCACAGGAACCACCTTTACTACCTATTACAGAGAACTACAAATGCCAGCCTTTCAGCTTGTTATATAGGCCGCCTCGTTACAGACCCCGCACATCCACACACAGGTGTTTTCACTTATTCTAGCTGATCAGACCTCTTTTCAGGTTAAAGGTTTCAAGAAACATATTTTGTCATTTACCTCTAGAAGCATCTAGCTGTGCAGATAGTTTCAGGCTGAATGAATCTCAGATCTCTAGCCAACTCAAAACAAATTAACTGTGGCAGAATCCGGAAAGATCATCAGTCTTTACATTACTCTGATGAAGACACACTTCATGTCAGGACTTGAGTTGCCGCACCTTAAAAAAAAGAAAAAGATCTTACTATAACGTGTGCTAATCTTTCCAGATCCTGCCATACTTTTGACTTTGTTTGACGACCTCTGTCTTTTGAGATTTCTGCCTCCACCCCATTGGTGAAAGATGATTGGTGACTGACATAGTGGGGTATTCAAAGGTGTAAAACAAAACATAATTTTCAGACTTGATATGAATGCCTGTGCACACATCTATAACACGGCTACACAGTGTGTGTTTTGTTTTGTCTGGCAGGATACAGTGATTCTTGCTTGGTGATTTCCCAAAGCATGTGTCAGGGTAAAAGATCTCATTTATTTATATATACCTATGTCTAAGTTTAGTTTTCCTGATCGTGTGATGTTATGGTGAAACTATTCTGTTTTATGAATAACACATAAGTGTGTTTATCTCAGTACAGTAAAGTGTCCCTCGTGACAGTTCCTCTTACGGCATGCAGCAGCATGAACACTAGGTGCTTTTGTGTAGCAACATTTGTGCCTATAGTGTTTTGCTTTGTATATGAAAACAATATACAAGCACAAAGCAGTGGGGCCACAGCATGTACATGTACTGGAGCAGCAAAGAAATCATGACTATACAACACTGAATTGTTTTGTTTTTATAGCACAGTTTGAAGACAAAAATATTTTCTAGAAAACCGTGTCGATATTTAGCCTGCAATATTAAAATAAATATGCACAAACACGAAAGACAAATGTAATTTAAAATAAACTTTGTGAATTTATTGTTTTATACTTACTCTTACACATCATACAATCCTAAATCTTGAAAGAAAAAAACAAAATAAAAAGATATCTGGTGGTGTTTCTGGGGGACTGGAAGTGCCAAGGGACAAGAACTACAGCTCTGTGAACATTGTAGATTTCATTCGATGTCCCTCAAGCTCATCTCGAAAGACAGAATGAATCAAGTCAGCGTCATTTGTCTTTACTTCTGCAGTGACATTTCAACCACATTCATCACAACTGACAGGTTCATCATTATTATCAATCAAAACCTTTGTATGATGAAGACACTGATTATGAAGGGTTGCGCTGAAGACAGGATTGAAGACATCAAAACTATCAAAGCAAAGAGAACAGAAGGAAGAAAAACGTATATGTTATTGATAATATCTAGATTATTCAGGTATAGTTGCCCTAATTGCTGGTGCCAAGTCCTTCATCACAAACAGTCAAAACATTTTTAAGTGATCCAACTGTCCCAAATCACATGTAAAGAAACTGGGCCTCCATCTTCCGCCCAAATGTCCGGGCTAAGTGGTTTAATACATGACATAACAGCTGATGTGAATTCTGGTGGTTTACATTCAAACTGCTCATGTTTATTAAGAAAATAGAGGGTAGGGGGGGTTGATATGAGCAGTCAATAGATAGCAGAAAGTGTAAACCATGAAATCCTCATGATTTACACAGCTGAACAATCATCCCATGGTAAAGGACTTTTTTCTCTTAAAGGATCTGTAAAAGAAAACTCAGAATTGTGTACACAACCCAGCAGGCAAGCTCAAATATTCTGAATATATAAGATACATTTTAGGGATTACCAAACTGCAGAACAGCTCCAAGCACAAGTTCCCCGAAATATGACAATTATTCTCCTTATACATCATCATCAGAATCCCCATGAACTTATTTTCGATTTTCTTCAAGTGGTGATTAAATAACAGTCTGGGGCTTTAGATGATCAGCCCGTCCTTGGTAAACTGTCTCTGTGTTGGCATGCCAAGTCACAAAGCCATTTAGGCGTGTCCATCACCAACACTAGGACTTAAAACGGGAATCCTTAAGAAGCCCGATTTTCCAATGAACTGAAACCAGGTCCAACATTATATTCGGTGTATACAAGTGTCCTTCACCTGCAACAAATTCCACACTGGCTTATTTTGAGAATGCACACTCTGCAAAATCCTTGCAAAACTTTTCTGCACCTCTTTCATAAATATTTAATGATCAAGATCAAGCACATTTACAAGGAAAGTTTTTGATAATGAAAAGATGATACCTCAAACGTCCCTCTACAATCTCACAAGAGGCCTTTTTTTAAACTCTCAGTAATATCACTAGGCTATGAATAGACTTCAGTAACAGGATAAAAGCACGGGCTGGGATACTGTGTAATTCAGCAAGGTTAATAAAGCTTATAGGGGCTTGTTAACGATATAACTAGTATTGTAGAAAAGAGGCCACGTGGCTGGTAGGAGACATGGTAGAGCCAGTTACTGAACATACTTTGGACTTTGCGTGGGCAAATGATGGTGGTAAATAACTCGTAAATCAAAGGGGAACAAGATGCAGAAATTGGTGCCATTTGTGGCACATTTTTTCTGGATAATTATGAAAAGCACTTTTATACACATAGTACTATTCTTCACCTTAGTCCCCCACCTGGCAAAAAACTACATTAAGATTATACTATATGAATAGGAGCCATATGGTATTTACATTTGGAAAATAAACTGTAGAGTCCTGTTAACTTGAACCTTATGGTTCCAGCCATGCATTGTGCTACTGCTGTGTGGCTTTTTTAAACATTCCAGCTTCATGTCAAACGGTGCAGTCGGTTACCAAACAGTAACTCATATGTTTCACCGCACACATGCATTTAAATTGGATCTTCCTAGAAGAAGCTAGCTAGAAGCGCTCTTCGTAGTTAAGGACTCGTCTGAATCGGAGCACATCGTAAAAGCGCAGCACGCAACTCTGTAGCGTAGCAACGGTCGTTACTTTAGCTGAGCGGACGTGTCAACGTGTAGGGTAACTGCGACCCAGGTCAGTTTTCATTCAGCATGTGTCAGTGGTCTGCTGGTGGTTAGAGAAATATGGAGTTTCACTCTCCATAGAACAGAAAAGGGCATTCAAGGAGAACACACTGCCATACTAAAATAGAACGTCTCCTCCATCGAACAACAAGGCAATATCTTCAGAGAGCCTGCTATACAAATCAGATATAAACTGCAAATGACCCAGATGCTGAACAAAACTGAGTAGGTGTGGCACATTGGTTTGTGCTCTGCAGTTGACACACTTCGTTGTGCTTTGTCTCCAAAACAATGGACGTTTTACTGCACAATTGTAGTTGTAACGGCTTAACTGGACTCTACTCCATCATGTCAGGAGCTTGTGTATTTTTTTTCTTTTTTCCTTTTTTTAAATTCAATGGTTATATAATCAAGATGGAATTACTTAAATATAATTGAAGAGGTTAAGTGCAAATCTTGACGATTTGCTGACACATGCTGCCAATCCTCCAGCACAGACCAACCAAACGATAAAAAATAAATAGAATGCAATCACACTATTCAAGCTAACTACAATATATTAATATAGATCATCTGATGTCATACGCTCATTAAAACAGAAAAAAAAAAGAAATAAAATAAAAACACAGAATTCAATCAATCACTCAGTTAAGTCAAGGTTTTCAGTTTCCCCTGCCCTTGCCCTCCCCTACCTTCCCCCTCCATTAACTGTTCATGCACCCAATATCAGTATGATAAGTCAATATATCAAAGAGAAACATTTCTGGAAAATGCTGAGACTTGGGAGTTCAACATGTGGTGACCCATAGAGTAACGAGATGGGAAGAAAAAAAAAAGCCAATTTGACAAGAAGTTGACATCATTTTCAGACTGGGAGAAAAATTTATATTCCAAAGCCCTTAAAAGGTCTTGCTGATACATGAAATCTCCCAGTTAGTTTTTTTTTTTTTTACTTGCTAGACCTTAATTGAGCTCTGTGTCATTACCCAGGCTGTGACACATTCCTTAACAGCTTACCCCTGTCTCATTTCAACTACTCCTCACAGGGATTGTAGAAAAATAAACTCACACGATCCCCCCAAGTTGAGAAACAAAAAGGGGTAAAAAAATCAAATGCCTTCCCTCCCCACAGCAACGCCAATGTCCACCAAACCCCTCAGCTCTCTCCCCCCTGACTCTCAAGCAAATGTGCACACACACACACACACGCTTTCATACAAACACACACGCACGCACAGAAACACTCAGGTTCAGCCGCAGTCACTAGTGGAGAGAGAGGGAGATGCTAGTAAGGGAAGCGTCTGGACAGCGGCTGCAACCTCACCACCCCCATCCCCGCCCCGTCCCGCCCGCCTTAGACTACCATGAACAAATGAAGCCATGATATCAGGTGTTTTCATCCAAGTCGCCATTGTTCAAATTCACAAAGTCAGAGACTTTTTTTTCTTTTTTGCACTCAGTCCTCATAACTTCTGAATTTTCTCAGCCACCACGATGGGGTTCTCCTTGCGTATGCGGGCAGCAGCTGCACTCCGGTAATCGTAGGGACAGTCGTGTTTGTCAGAGTAACGGTGGATGGCACAGAACAGGTTGCCGCAGCGACAGTCAAAACCTTCAGCAAAGAGAAGCAAGTCAGTCAACATCAAAGCTTTATTATAAACATCATCACACATGTATACGACAATCTGTTGCTTTTCAGAGATCGTGAAAATGACAAACAAACAGCTTGCACGGTGCAGCGGTCCAATGTCCAGACACCAATAAATAAGTGGATATTGGGGCTCTGCAGTGTGCGAGCTGCTCATTTGTATTTCATGATGTGCTTACTTTCGGCTCAGCACCTGCCCTCTTAGGTTTGGATGTGCATGCATACTCCTATTTGTATATAAAGTACCTTCCAAGCACACCAAACAGGTTTTAAACTGGGCACATTTTAGATTACTTCAAATATTTTAGAACAAAAACGCTCCTCATACAGAGAGCATGAATAAAAGCCCACAACGGTGCCCGAGTTCAACGAGGCCCTGAGGATATTGCCATTACCAGGCTGTGCTTTCACTTGCACGCCAAGGATTTTGGTCATGTCCAGGCATAAAATTCAAATATTATTTTTCAACATTCAGTGGCGACTGGAACCTGCTTTGAGGTAATCCAGTTTGGCAAAACGCTGGAGGCCAGCAGCACACTGTGAAATACCTTGGACTGTGAAATGCACCACTAGCCTGCAGTATGTTGCTCTCGGTACCAAAGGGTTTGGTTGTGGAGAAGAAAAAAAAACAAAACATCACACAAACCATGGACTGAGAATTGGATTTTGGATATGTAGGTTAAAGGTATTTGGTATTTAATGAGCACTCTACACTAGCAGTATGTTATAATTTATTTTAACATGTAGAAAAAAAATGATTGCAAAGATGGTGCAACAAGTGTAATGTGTCTTTATGTTTTGGTTAAATTCTGATGGTGGATTATTTGGCTCTAGTTGAGGAGGAGAGCTGCTCGGGTATTTACAGAGGTACGTGTGATGAGATAAAAGTCGATTTTAGAGGTGCTTTATTTAGGTAGAACAAACTAATTATCATGAGGGAGTTAGAGCTTGGCTCTAAGTCAAAGCGCAGAGAAGAAGTGAGTATTTCTAAAAATGCCCCCAAATGTGATATTCTAAAAAGTAGATAATGGGTGCAACTGCCATTCATTGTATTTGTAAATGGTGTCAGACACTGCATGTCAATTATAAAACGACAGGACATTATAAGTGAACCTGATCCAACGCGCTTAGTGACTGAGCTCAAAGTTTCCATCAGTGGATTTAAAATCAAAAGCGAATCTTCTATCTCAGCAGCCCAGGAATGTCATTCCTTTCCGGATCCATGATAAAATAAAATAAAAAAAGCACATTGTCTTGTGACACTTCAAAAGGACCACGTGTGCAAACTTGAAATTGAAAAGATTTTCATTTTGATAGAGCTTTTCATTTTAGCTCCTGGCAGTGCTTTCAATTTAAAATTGATCCACCTTTTGCTACCGTGGGACACCTCGTGAAACCACCGTACTTTGTGCCATAAAGACAAAAGGTAAGACAAAGGTTACGAGGCGACACCGTGGTATCGATGACATGAAACGGCGCAGTAAAACGCACTGCCACGTTGTTTATTTGTCAGATACGGGGAGAATCCTAGTAAAGCAGGTTCATGACTCAACTTTGAGCCATGTCAGTAGTTAAGAAGAGTTCTGTGTGTGTGTGTGTGTGTGTGTGTGTGTGTGTAGGTGTGTGAAATTCTTGTCTTCCTTACCAGTAAGGCCCACTTTCTTCCGGCAAGAAAAGCAGCGGTTCTTTTTCTTGTTTTTATCAGGAGTTTGGTCATTATCGGACAAAGCCTGTGCTGCTTCCCCCACTGGCTCTGGTTAACAAAAAAAAAAACTTCATTCATTGCTTGTTCAAATGCTTGTATGCACAGGTAACAAGATAACAGGTAAAATACTACAACCAACAATACAACCAACAATAACCCAAAGTAAAACATTCAAAAGATATTAAATATAAAGATCTAAGTTCATTAATCTGGCCATGGGGAAATGTTACTGCTAGTGAGTCCTAACAGAAGTTGAATAACACAAGTATGACAGAGATGGTATACAATAACTTTATTTGCATCTCCAAGAGAGATTAAAGGATACAGGATTCTGGCCACTAAATGATCACCCTGTTCACTCTCTGTGAATGGCGGATTTGTGATATTCGTGGCCATCCCAAACCACGCAGTGTGATATGGAAATAGATAATAAAATGTTCCCGAAATTACTTAGCTTAAAAACATCATCAAATATTATTTTAGTCACGTACAGATAAAGAAGCCAGATAAAGTTAAAAAAAAGAAAGCTTTACCATACTGTAAACATCACGACAGAATATATTGTTTTTGGGAATGTTTATGGTAGAGGGTGGCAAGTGCATCCCACGGTTTACCTCTTTATTCATAACCTGCTGCTTAATAAGTAGTGGCCTCCACAAGTGTGACTCACTTTCTGTGGACAGGGATGGGTTTGGGAAATAAGCACAGAGATTTTTTTACCTGTGCTGTTGGAAGTACCCTCCTCTTCTCCCTCCTCAGCCTCCGCTCGATCAGAGTCTACAGCTCCTGAATCCTGGGAGATGCTCATAGCTGTCATCTGTTGAGTTACTGGACTGGGAGAGCTGGGACTGACATCACAACAACAAAAACAAACAAACAAACAAACAAACAAACATTTTAGACCATAAAAAGAATGAAGATTTATACAATAATTTTTGTAGAAAATGTATGAGAGAGAGATTTGTGTATATTTTGTTAGATTTCAAATGTTGGCAAACCTAGATCTCTTTGTTGCCATGCTGAATTACTTACAAGGTATCTATGTGAAAATAGAGTGAACACAAACAATAAAGTAGATTTTTATGAGCACAGAAACGCCACAAATAACAAGAAAATTGCCTGTTTACATTATCCCATCATTTTGTTTGGTGACTGACTACAATTTTCTTGGATCTGCCGCAGCACACTCTGTGTAAACCACATGAGAAGTGCCTTTGATGAGTTATCACAATCAACATGACTAGACACAAACAACTACTAACAGGCAGGGCCTGCAGAAATCGGAACAGGGCATATACACAGCACAATTATCCATGATTACACTATGCAGGCAGATTGGGTGCAAATCCCTTTGGATAATTCGAAAATTCCACGACACTGGGAACAAATGACTGTTTGAACTTCTCTGAAATAAACCCATTACTTATTGCTGGAACAATTTCTATGATATCTGAGCTGCTTATAACGTGGCTACTCCATGAAAACTCAGAAATGTTGGTATATTATACTACAGAACCAGTACTGCTCAAATATCCAATACTCTATATGATTCTTGTTTAAAAAAAATAAAATAAAAAAATCAACCCCGGTCTATTCTCCTTGTTCAGTTTCTTCAAATGACATCTCTAGAGCACAAGCAGCATATATTATAAAACACATAAATCTTGTTTAACAATTAAAAACAGTTCTAACAAGAGCCCTTACAAAATTACAAAAAATGAGCCTGGCCTGCAACAATTATTCAACATTATGCCGCCGATTCAAGAACAAGCCCTTAAGTAAGTTTTTCAAACCGGAGAACATTACTCATCAGCTCTTTAACTTTCTCTTTCAGTGTCAACTTCAAACACGAGTCCTCTATGATATGGTTCTGCCTTTGCTAACCCTTATTTATACTGAAAGCCTTCAAAGATATCAGAAGTCTCAGGGAAAATGGGGGAAACAGACCACTTCAAATCACCGGTCAGTACTATCCAATGACTAACCATCCATCACAATAAATAAATAAATAATAAAAGCCACGTTATAGAAGTAAGGTGTAGCAAGACCTGTTTACAGATAAAGAACATGCAGTTTTGTTTGCAGACAACTAAAACAAACAAACCCCGCTATGGCCACTTCACATAATCTGAGGTAGTTTAACAGAAAACGTGTGAGGACTAAATAAAAATGCAAAGAGATACTCTCAAATTAAATTAAAGCTCCCCCACTACTTCTGTTTAATGGGGTTGAAGATGTGTCTAACACACTGTATGAACTCCTTAAAACTGGTGTAACATTTTGTACTGACTGGCAAAGAGGTCAAAGGGATTGTACCGTTACATGTGCAGGTTGTATGTTCAATAGTAACATGTTAATATAGGTATAATAGCTCACCATCTCTGATTTCTGCAGAGGCAAGCTGTTGTACTTGATTAAAAAAGGAACTAATGAGAACACATTATAACACAACGTGCTGGAGCTGCTGATGAACTCATTATTTAGTCAATTAAACCGGAATTTAACAATACAACCAAGTCCATGTAGACGATAAGTGGTTTGATCAGTAAACACAGAATATTGTGTTCATACATTTACTCGATGACATAAATGACCCCGACAGATTCACACCACAGCTCATCTGTCAACATACCTGGTCGTTTGTTCCTCAGGTGGGGTCCCCGCCACCTCTGTACTTGGTTCTGAGGGTGCACTCTCCACAGTCACACCAGAGGACCCTGGTGATCCTGCCGGTGACGTAGCAGCTGTGTGGGAGGGGGGGGACAGAAGAGTCTGATAGCACGAACAACACAGAATCTGCTGCCTTGGCACCTGAACGTGGATGACTTTCCATTTGTCTCTGAGTATCTCATCATAAGCCGCTCATTGCTTTGTGTTTGTCGCCGTGATCAGATGTGTTTTGAGTTAATGTGAAACAACAGATGGAGATGTCACTCTCTTGCTTTCTGATGCCACAGTGTAGGCAGCTACTGCTACCTATGTTCTCCAACCCCTTTTAGCAAATTCATCTGCCCCCCACGCCTGTACACGTTTTGAGTGCTCCAACTTCCTGTCTCTCCCCACCTAACAGACCCATATCCGGTATCCCCCCTTTTTAAAAAAATATATAGGTCATGTCTCTCCCATCTTCCTACCTTTCTCTCCCGGGGGGCTGGATCGCCCCCCTCCCTGTTGTCTCTGCAGGTGTTCCTTGTAGCAGACCGAGCACATGCCGTTGGTGCGGGGGTTACCATAGAAACCACATCCCATAGTGCAAAGCATTGGCACCTGCGTCTGATTGGTCTCCTGAGCCATGCTCTGACAGAGGGGGTAAGGGGGATGGGAGAGGATATTCCTGAAAACGGGGTTGCAGAAGTTAGTCAAAAATGATTAGCAGTCCCTTATTTGATCACATTCATTGTTTTGTTTTGTTGTTTTTTTTTTTGGGCTAAAAGAGCTTGGAGACTGGCATTGGAGCATGAGAGTAGAGAAAATGTGAGTTACTTTGTGAGCTAAGGGGGAGGGGAGGGGGGTGTTATGGCCTAATATATGTAATGAAGGTCTGTCAAACAGGTTCATACCTTCATCACCCAAAATTAAATCCAACACCACCAACACAGTGTGACAAAGCCCACATCTGCTTTTATACCAGATCTAGACTTTGTCACAGTTAACTGAGACTTTAATCTAAAATTATAACTCCAAAATGAATGTAAAAACAAAACAAAACAAAAATATTAATGACAAATAAATACAAAACAAAAATGATCACATAATAATGTAAATGCTGCTCGTGTAACACTGGAGCAATGCGCCAGCAGGAGTATGTTTAAAGTAGTAAGAGCTGTGGATTGTCACACACAAAAAACTAGGTGGATAGCTTTTTTTTTCACAGCAGTGAAAACAAAAAAGGTACAAAGAGTAAAAAAATAATAAAAAAGGGTAAGTTACAGTCTGCGAAAATACGAGCTAGCTCAGCTAGTTTGTGCTGTCTTCCGCCGCACAGCGAGATGTTTTGATCAGGACAAAGTTAACACAAAACAAAAGCCGAGAGGAGGAAAAATAAAAAAAATAAAAAAAACGACGAGCTGGCAAACGCTACGATGCTCCCCGATCTAGATAAACAACTTACAGCTGACTGTCCCCCCCCAGTTTGAGTTTGTCCGCAGCAGAAAACAATCGGCGTCCTATGCCTCAAAGCAAACACTGTTACATTAGCAAACAGCCCTCACTATACGTTTTGTCTGTCTGACACTGAATACCAACGGGAAGAGAGGGACAAAACTAACCGGGTGTCCCACCGACACGAGTAAAAACGAGAAAATAAAAGACGTGCAGCGTCCTTAGCGACAAAGCGAAAACAATTCAGTGTTTTAAATCGAATAAACGCTAGCGTTAGCCGGGCTAGCGTTAGCACAACCGCTAGCATTATCAGCCCCCCCTCCACACACACACACACACACAAACCCACAGAGCACTTCCCGATAGTGTCCGAGCCGGTTTTAAATCGGTCACACGCAGCGGGGGTTGTCTCTTAGCGATCTAAGATGAAGACAGTACCTGGATATCAAGGTACCGGGGGCTGTCGACGACCTTGGGCTTCAGGTTTGTAACAAGTTGTGTCCCCAAGCAGAGCGCGCGGCCTCCTACCCAGCGCTAGCTCCCGACATTCGAAACAACGACCATGACGTCATCCTACCAGCATCGATTCAGCTTCAGTCAGACGAGGCCAACACAGCAAAGTCCAGCAGCACCCCCACACACACACACACATGCAAACATATACACACACACACACCAGGGTGACAAAACAACACTCTGAAATAACACTTTTATTCATGTATGACACACACACACACACACTGTGCTCTGTCAGATCTTTTTATTGACATGTCAGCTCATTGACAGCTCATGCTTCCACCCATCAAGGTTCAAAAATACTGAAATTAAAATGAATGCATACTTTAAATCTCATATATATATATGCAAGCTAACTCGTGTACTATTCTCACAAAGCATTTTTTCTTTTTGAGCTGTAAAGTGTAAAAAAAAAAGAAAAAAAAAGCATACATTAGTCTTGTTTTGGGAAAGTTTCGAAATCGTTTTTGTTGGCAGCAGTACAGGTACACTCACAGGTACAAAATCACTTTTATTTTATTTTTTCAGGATAAATAATAAAGTGCACACACATGTTAATTGTCTAAGGCACTGGTTCTCAAACTGTGGTATAAGCACCACTGGTGGTACGTGAGCTCCCTTGGCTGATACATGGAAGAATCTCTTAAATACATTTAATACTACCTTAATATTTTGTTTTTAATGAAAATGGTAAAACTATGAGATCGCAGGAGTGTTTTATAAAACAAGTGTTGCATTTCCTGTAACATTTTGTTTCAAAATCAGGCTGCTCTGTAGTCACATTCATGCAGGTAGTCTGCATACATCAGTAGTTATGAGCTGTGTGATGGTAAGATAGTAAGAGGAGGTAAAAAAAAATAAAAATGAAACACTGTTTATGGCTCCAAATCTGAAATATGAGGAAGAGAAGTGTGGATTAGGAGAACCTCTTTCACACCAATGTAGCTCTAGCTCTGTTTAGGATTCAACAAAAGTCAACAAATAAAAAGAGTATTATTATTTATTAATAAACCTGCATCCTGCATGAACTGTCTGTAGCTGATGGTGGTACTTGCAGAGATGAATCTTCAGACGTGGTACAAGGTGTAAAAAGTTTGAGAAACACTGGTTTAAGGCCACATGTCAGAGCTTTCAGTTATTAAAATTCTACATCACAAATGTAGTGTCATCAACTAATACTTTTGAATTCAGTGCATCAAGAAGAAAACATGATTACTTTCATTAAAGCAAGCAGGTATATATATTTATGTATATATTTTTTAAAAATAGTCCATCTACAGCACACACCAATCTTCTGTCACCAAAATTGATTAGCTCATGGAGAAACACAACAAAGTCTCAAAGTCTTAGTTTTGTGGTCCAATCTGCTCCATCTCCACATCTCCCTCCACCTTCTCAGTGATCTGAGGGGCAAAAGGTCCCACCAGCCAGTTGAGTGGTGTGTTGTTCAGTAGATACTCCATGACAGCATCCAGTGACTGCTGAACCTGGGAACGAGCACATACTAGTTAGTATTACTTCCAACTAAATTGCTGAACCGTAACCAAAACAACTACTTTACCTCAAAAAGCTTATTGTGGGAAGGACATATTGTACAGTACGCATTACTAAATACATAAGCTTGACTGCCCTAGTTTCATAAATGCATATGGATGAGCAGAAACCCCTGAGAATCAGTGTTTGTTTATGTAAAGTATGCAGGAGTTCCCTGATTAATTTCCGTTCACTAAGACTCTACGGGTATCACTGAAGCACCAATAAAAATGTAATGAAGGCACTAACTGTGTTAAGTGAAAATAGAATAGAAAAAAAACAAAAACAAGCACTAAACTATATTTAGCTACGCTGATGCAGCAAAACAAAAACACTGCGGTGGAGACAGCACGGCGCAATTAGTACTTGGGTCAGGTGGTGACGGCTCCGCTCCAGAAGGAGGGGTGTGATGGTGCTCGTGTTCCCCAGAGAGGAGTGCAGTTCTTCAGCTGATCTCTTAGCGCTGGCTAGCTGGTCCTGGACTGCACCTGGCAGACCCTGAGCGCTTGATACCACATTGGAACATGCTGACCTCATCTGGTCGCTGAGACCGCGCACCATGGAGAGAGCCCGCCACTCCAGCTGCTGTGAACAGAAAGTGGGAATGAGAATAGACGTTAATGATGATCATTAGCATATTAAATGACAGATGATACCATAGCTGGAACATATAAATTAAACCCAATTCCCTTCCCGAGGCTTAGGTAGTTTAGCCATCCCATATTAATGATATTGATGATTTATTGCTGCATTTCGGGACTCTTTTGTTCATCATGCCCCGAGATATCTTTCATTTGCTCAAGCAGTATTCCATGTGGAGTACACATTATATGTACAGTATAGTCAATTCCCAAATGCATGAGCCCTGACCTCAGCTTCATCTTTGGTCCCATCTGGCTCTGACTCGGTCTGTCCAGCTCCAGCCTGCTTCTGCTTCCACTCCGTCCAGCGCTGAAGCAGCTGTTCTGAGGCTCCTCCGATCTGGTTACTTGCAGTACCCAGACTGGTACGGGCGCTCTCTAGCAGATCCAGAGTGCTGGTAATCTGAGCCACTGCAGTATAGGTGGTATCCCTGGCATGCCGTGCACGGAAGAGAGAGTGCTGTAGGGCTCTCTCCTGTACTTTGGCAGAGAGTTTTCCCAAGCGGACAAAGTAGCTGGGGCTGGCTGGCGGGGCAGTCACCTCGCTGGTGGCAGGTTCAGCCACAGCAGCTGAAAGAGGATAGCGATGTAGCTAATGAGGACAGGGCTATATATACAATTTTTACCATGTCTTTAAATATTTAGGTGTGAGCACTAACTCTTATGTGAAGAAATTCAGTGTATGAACATGTTTTTGTGGCATGGGTCAATGAGCATGTTTTGAGTGATGAATGGAGTCACATTTGGCTTCCTCTTAGTGTGCATCTGTTGCAAGTCGGGCTACTTTACTCTGACAGAGTTAAAGCACATCTGCTCAGGAGAGACAAAAAGACTTGGGAGCCAGTTTACTCCCCCCAGTCATCATTCTGTGGAAGCTATGGCATATGCAGAGTAACACTGTCTCCCCGTGCCTCTGTTAAAAGCCACTTTAGTGATTCTGGCGGGCCTATTCCAGAGCAACCATCAAACAAATCCAAAATCCCCTGAGTACTGCCGTTATGGGCACTTTGCTGCTGAATACAGTTGCATCTTTTTTACATCCACAACCAGAGAAGAGGATGGCCTCTTGAGTATTACCGCTATACTGGAGTATGGCAGGTTGTCACGATAACATGATATCATAGTAGCAGGTGTCAAAGCTGTGAGTGTTGGAAATTGCAGGTGCCTTACGGGCCAAGTTCACAGAGGGGAAGTTCATTGTAATGTCCTGTCTAGCTCGCTATGAATAGCATCAACCATTCATGTATCCAGATCCAGTTAATGTGGTAGAATTTAACACTCCTTTTCAAGACCACCCCCATCCTGCCACATCACCGTCTCTTGCTTCAGTAATGATAATTTATTAAAACAGTCTCAACAAATTTGCTGTTTGATATATAGATCAGTGAAGCAAGGACACACTGATGGTTGCTGTCTCTCATAGTAAGTGCCAAATCATTCACGCATATTAATTATGGAATAAATTAGGTTTCAGTAAATGGTAGTTATGTCAGCTAAAATTTATAATGTCTTGCAGTAATGTTAGAGATATAGGGCTAATTATTGTGCTTGAACCTGAAATATTACTTTTAGAAATGTAGATAGGATACCACTGCCGATGTGGAAGTATGTACAATTATTTTGCCTTTGAATCTTTTGATCACAAGTGCTAATGTAGTATGTAAAAATAAAAAAAAAGAGCCAAAAATTTGATCACGGAGGTGTAGCAGATTACAAATGTCAATTAAAGGAATATAGAGAAAGAGGAGTGATTGTTTTTGCTTTCATGAAATACACTGTATATATAAAATGTACATTGTAGTGATCCAAATTTAAAGCACCGCCAACATAACATAGGTTGGAATCATCTGTTATTTCAAAAACAAACAATAGATGACAATAAAACTAATTCAAAGGGCTTCGTCACTATTAAAGTTTTGTTTACATCTATCAAACCCTGCAGCGACAGCAGCTCTAAGTTTCAATCATAATCAGGAGAGAAAACCATGGCATGCTTGGTACTTTTCATCTAATCTACAATAAAACACAAGTATATTTCTATGTTATGTGATCAAAAATTATTTTTATCCATTCAGATAGAATAAAAGTCAGAGAAAAGCTACTCTGCTTATTTACGATCATCTGGCTACTCAGCCATGACTAATAAATTCTTATTGCAGCCTTATTTCAGCTTCATTTGATCCAACTGTCAAAACACACCTGTCTATACCTCAGCAGTAGACATATGGTTTGTCAACTCCCCTGTTTTTTTTTGTTTTTTTTTATGAACTCATTATGCTTCCCACATTCAAGATAGCTACTGACCCAGCTCCCTCTCAGTAAGTGGTAGGTTCTGGTCAACCCAGTCCTCGGATCGGCTCAAGGCCAGGCCCATCCCACTGCTGACCATCTGGCCCATCCTGGTGCCCATGGCGGTGATGATGCCTCCGCTGACTGCTGCCCGGGTCAGCTCGACACTGCCCATCACAGCCCCCATTACGGCATCTTTGGCCCCTGCTACCGACTGGTACACCATACCCACTGTGTCCGACACCACCTGAGGAAGAAAGAGACGATTATGTGCCGTGCTTGGAGAGGAATGGTGGTCGTATTATGCATTTTCAACATAGCTCTTATCCTGTCGACAGATAAGAGTCAGACATTTGAGACCATTCGGCTGAGGAGAATTTAACAGAGTAAGTGAGGGTGTCAGGGTGCACCAAGATGATAAAAACAAGGCATGGTGGAGGCTAGAACACACCTATTTTATCCCACTTATGGCTTGGTTGTTTTTTTAATCCAGGGGTAAGTATAAACATGGTTGCTATGGTTATCTGGAGTGTAATAGGACTCATGGAGTTATCTAGAAAGCTAATGACCGGTGCTATCTTTGTATCTTGATACAGGAATGTGTAAGTTACTACACATCTTATAACAACTACAATGACTCTGTAAGATTCAGATTGACTGAATTATTAAAGATCTTCAAAGACAAACTAAGTAAAAGACTCACCTTGTCTGCTGGTTTGTGAAGAATAGGCAGCTTCTCTTCCATCTTACCCAGTCCTTTCAACGCGTACTCATTTACTGTCGCAACTGAAATAGGTACACAACGGAAACAGCAATTGTTTCATGTTTGCAGTGGAGTGAGAATTGAAAGTGTTTTAAAGATTAAAATGACACCTCCAGTAAATGTTCTAAAAAAAAATAAAAAATCTGTTCTTAGAAGAAGAAACCTATTTTTATTCTTGTCATATTGTAGCCCAGAGCTACACCAAGTGGACCTGGCATCAGTTTCACACCTTCAATATGCAACAAGCTTGCAACATTCTTTTATAGTACATTTCAGTGTGTTGTAAATTAGTCTGGCGTTGCACATGTATTACATCATATTTTGTGCAGAGAGAGGAACCTACGCTGTGGTTCTATAATGTCCAAGAGAGGTTTGGACCCCGTGGTGGCAACTGCTCCCAGGGTTCGGACCCCACTCTCTGCTGCATCCATCACTCCCTTCAGGGGCAAGGGCACGCTGTCTTTGGTGGTACTGTAGGCGCTGGAGACGGCCTCACAAGCTGAACTGACCAGAGGTAAATTGCTCACTCGGGAAACAACATTCTAGGACAAAAAAAAAAACATTACCGTCATTGAAATGATAAAAAAATGTGCAATACAACCCTGACTGCGTAAAGAAAAGCTCTGCAGTAGTCTCTTAGGGATAATGATTGATTTCTCCCCCAGTAGCTTATCAACATGAAATTCTAAGCTTCAAATGAGTTCATAATATGAGTCAGTTTTGTAATAGGCATAATTTTGGGTCACGGTGCTCCTCACCTGCTGGTCTCCATTAGCTGGCTCTGCTGCTGCTCCAGTCTCATTAGTTTTCCCGCTGTCTGCCATTGTGACTGCTGGATTCAATCTCTGACATGGAATATAGAGTGTCAGAAATAGAGATTCACATCACATTGCTTGGTATGCATGATGAAATAAATCTCCCTCTCTCATATTTTTTTTGTTTAAGTGGCTGATACACTTTATCTTGCAGGGAGGCAGTGTGTCTTCTGAATTTAGAAATGGAATTGCTGTCCTGTCAGACCGTTTAATAATATAGGCAGCGAGGCGAGTCAACCATGTAAAATTCATTTGTCAACACTATGATGCAATGAGGATGAAACTGCACTTAAGAAACAAAATGCTGCAGCCGAGCAAACAGTTCAAGTCTTTACGCTATAGAAAAGTTGAATGTTAAAAACTGGATGATGCATTTGCAAGTCCTTTCTTTATTCTTTATCTCCCAGATCTATATTTTTTGCATTTTTTCATTAACTATGTAGCATCTCGAAAAGATAAACTCTCAACATCAGTGGGTTTAATGAGGCCAACATGTGATGGATCAATGTGTACAATGGCATGTGTAGTTATATAGTTAAACACACTTTGACTTCTAAATCTAGGAGGTCACTGCAGAGGAGTAAAACATGACTCGAGAGCTTCATGATAATGTGTGTGTCAAGGGAGATCATATTATAGAATGTGAGAATAATGAACACCTCATAGTGGCTGAGGTAGGTTTTTAAAGTCTCTATGGTAATGCAGACGAGTCAAAAGACTAATTTCTTCCTCCTAGTTTATTATCAGTAACCGATAACTGTTCAGTGGAGGTGTCAGAAGTTGAAACACAAACAAGCCCAGGCTTGTTTCTTTGATTTAGTTTAATACTTTAGTATACGCACACTGTCCTTTACACATTACTGGCTTCTCAAGGTTATGCCTGCTTCAAGGTGATGATTACCACAACATAAAAGGAACACAGACATAATAAATCATGAGAAAGTATTCTGGAGACCCAGAGGTGAGTCTAATTTGAAGTTATAGATTAGAGTCAAGAGAAAGGCCATGAATAATGGTAAGAACTGCGGACCAGCAGGGCACTAATGATGGAGATTGATTGTTCACAAGCTCACATGAAGGTGTGCAGGCAAAAACGAACCTCAACGTCATTTATACGAAGTGAAAATTCTTCTGTGAAATATGGAGCAGTGCCACACTTCTATGAAAGTAAAATATTGCTTTAAATGAAAACTAGGCCAGAAGAATTACTCAAATGAAGTACTGCTTTCAGTGAAAACTACCCTACCGCATTAATACAATGAAGTAAACTAAATCTGATCCGTAATTGGGTCACAGAAACGGGTGAAAACTGTAATTAAATCAATCAGTAGTACAATTATATATATATATATATATATAATATATATAGATATAGATATAGAGATATATATCAAGTTTCTATTCATCTTGAAGTAAAGAGAAGAAGCTGTAAGTCGTCCTCAAATCAGCATCAACCTCCAATAATGAGGGAATGTCTCTTCTAGGAGTGGGTGATATGAATAAAATCCTCTAACATGGTATACTGTATGTAATTTAAGACTAGCATTTAAAAAAAAAAAATCAGTTAATTAAAATATAAAAAGTCAGAAAATAGTCTAATTATTTAGTGGACGAATTATTTGGTCAGTCAAACAGTCAAAAAGCCAAACATATTTAACTTACCAGCATAGAGAACCATCAAATATTCATTTTAGAAGTTGGAGTTTTTTGCTTTGAACATGACGTAAATGATTATCATAATTATGTGCCATCAATCCACGGCGTTACATTAGTTTGAGTTCTAATGTAATATATATGATGGAGAGCACAGACCTCTGCTAAAGCCAATAACCCAGTCTTCCACGACATCTGCCCATCACTATCCTTTATATTTCTGTCTGACAACTGACCTGTCTCGCAGTGTTAACCAAAGTAAAAATTATTTATGTATCCAGCCTGTGATTTGGATCTCCTCCAAAGTTTAGTGGATTCTTTTTTTGGCCAATGGTACACCGATCCACCAAGTTTCTAATTGTAATACTACTGACGCACAAAGAAACGGCATTGAAGACAAAACCTTCCTGGTGGTTATCGGTGTACTGCATGTAATGCATATCAAAATATGTTGACATTAATTGAGGATTTATTTAACCATTAAGTAATTTTGCAGTAGAAATTTGTCTTATTCGATACTAAACTGGATATCTGTTTTTTTGTTTTTTTATTGTTGGCTGGAAGGCTTTTATGTTATGAAGGATGATAAATTCATTTTATTTTGCATTATTTTTTGTACAGACCAAATGAATTAATCATGACAATAATCGGTAATTTGACTGATTATGAAAACAATCAAAAACATGACTAAGAGATGCCAGTGAGGCAAGTTAAGAGGCATCACAACTGAGCAGCAAATCTTCTTTCCCTTTTCTCTCTGGCGCTCCAAACATGTGGACAACATCTGTTTGTGTTCCACCAGATGGCACAGCGAAACATAAGTGGAGTCCACCTGTATTCCCTGGAACACTGTTAACAAGCGTTTGCCACGGTCGACCTGATGTATAAGGGTAGACAAGTCAAAGACGGACATCGTCTCAGTTAGCACACTGCTGGGGAAACATACAGAAGTAACAATTGGAGGCGAACTGACCAGCTGTAACCTGTTGCCACATGCAGTAAATGCTCAGGTAGATCAGGCTACACATCAAGCTGATAGAAGGAAATGCTAAGAGAGAGAGAGAGAACATATTCAAACTACGCTGAAGCCAAACAGGTTTAACTCAGTACAGAGTCAAGAAATTGTGACATAACATGCGTCACATCCATGCCTGTGCTAAGTAGAATCAGCTGAGTTAGTGCATGTTAGTAGGTTAGTACTTCCACACAGTTGGAGCCACACCAAGTACATAAAACCTTTGTTATCAAGCGGTCACACCAGAAACATTACACAATCAGTAGAGATTTGCCCAAGACCTCTGCAACATTACAACTTAACAACATTAATGAGCAACAAAGCAACTGGCACTGGTTACCTCCATCATCACCCGACCACCCACAAGATCTCCTTGCAACATTTTCAGCCACGCATTCAGGAAGCTAGTCAGAGGAGAAGCTCAAGAGCCAGGGACCACACAAGATTGCAAATGTCTGGTCTAAACTTCCAGCGAAGAGCTGGATTGGCAACATTTTTAATGAAATAAGTGTTGACGTGTTGAATACATTTTCCACACTGTGTATAGAACTTCTGTTTATTCATTTCACAAATTGTTTTAGATGTCAACTTATATAATAAAATACTTTTTCTGATGTTTCTATGACCCGTGGTGTTCCAGACAGTCTCTACGGGCTCTGTGTGATTGCAAATTGCATTTTGTTGCAACAGCTCGGTTGAGCAACATTGATGCGATCTTCACTGGCTTTTTATTACAAAGCAAAGTCTGTCACTATCCTTCCCGCTATCAAGTTTGAGATGAACCCGAGATAATTTTCAGTGACGCGGTACATATTATGTGGAGGGCTGTTATGCAACACCACCGTAGCTCTTTTACACTTTCTGAAATAATCATCTCGCTGACAACTGATTCAGCAAAGCGCTCATAAAAAAAAAAAAAAAAAAAAAAAAAGGCTGTCTGGCCTCTTCCTATTGCATTAGAGAACAATTTGTCACATCCTCACCATGTTGAGCCACATCGCCCTCTTTCAGAAGAGGGATCGCTCTCTTTGGAGCTCACGCCACTGTGTGACCTTTGATATCAATGGACAAGCTGGTATATCTCCAGGAAACTGTCCAGACACATGCCACAGCAGACAAATAAGAGAGACCACTGCAAGTCAGTGGGTTAAAGAGGGCTGAAGCTGTCCTCGACCTCACAGGCAGACATCAGCTTAGGCTTTATCTAAAATAGTGTAGTGGAAAGCGCTTAGTCAGACCCGAGCCTGGGGGTGTCCCAACATTAATGTGAGAGGGGGGGTCATAAGATTCAACAATCAATAATCGGTCACATAAAATGATGTTTTTTTTCTTGGCTCATTTAATGTGCTCTGGCCTCAACTTGTGAGAGGAAATAAATCAGGACAACATTTCCAAACACAGAGAGGTCACAGGTGGAAGTTATTCGTTATACCAAACTTTGCTAAATATCATGGTAAGCAATTACACACAATGCTGTGTTGGCAGTCTTCTTACATGACAAATGTGAGCTGTCCATCCAGCTGTGAGGATGACTTACCCCCCACACAAACAGCCTTATTAGCTGATGGTTAACACTGACACTGTGTCCTCTCATGAGGTCAGCTTTATTACCAACACAGCAGCTGTCATTTCCTACTTGGTTGATGAACTTTACCCCAGATGAGGAGCTGTTTGAACTTTTAAAGTGTCTATCATAACTTTAAAATTAAAAAAAAGGAAGTAGGCTAACTAGGCTACAAGTAGCATTAGCAATCTTAGCAACAGGTCTTTGAGAAGTTGATTTAAAATAAAAAAGAAGTAAAACAGAGCTGTCAATCCTCACCGACCTCTGTTGTCAGCCTCTTGTTCCTCTGTCCTCCTGTGACCTGTGGTGTGATGTTCGTCTGTGACCCCGGTCCTGCCCACAACGAGGTTCCTCTCTCTGCCGGACTGTTGAGCTCTCAGCACGGGCAGACACAGGCGGAGTGTGGGCGTGCCTCTGAAACTTTAAACCAATCAAATCACAGCACGGAGGTGACGGACACCCAGTGCAGGACACAGCTGTCACATCTGGCGTAAAGTAAATGTGAATAAAAGTCAGAATTCGTACACAATTACAACCCTGTGTTAATTGTTAATTTGTTATTGTCTCTGTTTTAATATCATTTTATATCAAATCAAAAATACACACATGCACGAGCCCCCCAACCTCTTGTGCAATAATCTTACCTGTGTGTCACGAGCAATACCTCACGTGCAATAATTGTATACTTGCTTTTACCATTTGCTATGCAAATACAAGCAAGATGCAGCATTCACTTTTTATGAATACCCCCTGTTTTCTTTGTATAGCATCCATATTTTATTTTTGCATTTGTATTTATATTATGTTTTTATCTTTGTCTGTACTGTACTATTACCTATATTAGGACCAGCACCTCGTTAGCACCTGTATTTTCCACAGTATGTCTGTTGTACAATGACAATTAAAGCTTTCTATTCTATTCTCAAACCTGATAAGAAACATATTAAGATATATTCACAGAGTGTAGTTTATATGAAACGTATATATGGAAGTAATGGAAACTTCAAGTACTGTCTTTATGTATGATTTTGAAGCACTCATACTTTACTATTAAATTTTAAACTACGCCATTGTCCATAAAGTTAAAGTGTATCTCCTCAAAACTTTATTGAGCAATCTCTTCCAAACATATCACTGTGAAAATTAAAGCCACAATTAGCCTGATGTGTATGAATAGGAATAAAAGGAGGAATGTGTCTGAAAACAAAATTCAACTTTATGGGCAATGGTGTTGACCTCGATTTAGTCACTTGTCACTTTTCAGATTAAAATTTGATTGACATTACACAATACGTTTGATATAAGATAAGATAAGAAAAGATAAGATACGATAAAAATAATATAAGATAAGATAAGATAGACCCTATTGATCCCAAACCTGTCACAGCAGCTTGTATACACAAGGTGGATAATCATAAATAAGAAATATATAGAAAAAAAGTCATTAAGTCATGCTGGTGTTGAATAGTCTGACAGCTGTTGGATGTTGTAACTGACTGACTAAAAATAAAAAAAAGTTGATGGAGTTACATCATAACAGGTGGTTGTACATGAATGATTCAAAGGTCAAAAATGAAACTTCAGCCTCAACTTTCTCTTTTGTTTTGTAAAATGTGGCTAACACTGTTATTTTAACTCCATCTGTTTGGCATTTTTAAGCAGATAACCATTTTTATTTACTGTGTTACTGATTTTTTTGGTGAATGTTTATACACCAGTCATGGATGCTTCATATTAGAAGTTATAGTTGCTGACAAAAACATTTGGAAACAAAGGTACTACATTATGTGTTATAAACCATTTATCAAACAACAATTAAAAATACTTTTTCTGGGTGAATCACACAGTAAAAAGCCAGTGTGGGTGTTTCTTTATAATCGACTGTGTGTGTTTACAACCAGATGGCTGATTTGTGCTGAAAGTCAGGCAACCACGTTAACTGCAATTGACGTAGTAAACCCTGAGAGGGCAGTCTTTACCCATTAAGTCAACTTAGACTTTTTTTTCTAGCCTCACCCTCACTGAGCTTAACTCATTCAGCTACATCCTTAAGATCTTTTTTTACTGCAGATCCCTGAAGAAGAGTCTTCTTTCTATTAAATATTAAAAACATGTTTAAAAAGCTCCAGTGAAAATGAGGCATGGATGATATAAGAGGAGAGACTGTAATAATAGTTTTTTGTTTAATGTACTTTTCACATAAGCTTTCTTCTTCATGTGGCATTCACATATTTTATTATTGTAAAGCCAGCACAGTGACTTCCCCTACTGGATGTTGTGTATCATCACCACTAGAACTCTATTAACTTTCCCTTTTCATTTAGCAGGGATTTTCATTATTCAAGCCATTACAGTTTTCATTATGTGCTCCTTTGTATTTTCCCAAACGCCGGCACCAGCCTCCAGAGAAAGGAAACCGATTACTTCTAATGTTGCTATCAGAATTTCATTAAATAGGACCTATTGTAGGTTTGTTTTGGCCAGGTTTAAAATCCCAGCTGCACTTGTATCAGTTGAAAACACCAGACTGAGGCCATGAGAATAAATGGGTCAGAGTGAGTGAGAAAATAGCGTGAGGTGGGAACCATGCGTGTGTTGTCTTGACCCGCAGTTGTGTGGCTCGTTTCCCTCTTATTGTTTGATATGTTTATGAATGACCAAGCGATTTCGACCTCTGCATTTTATGGCTTTAACTAAAACACACAAATCCATGCATACCAGTATCACCACACTCTCCTGCAAAGGAGTTAGCAACATGTGCCCTGAAGGCTCTCATCTGTTCCTGCTTAACTCTTAACTCTGCTTCACTGGATCACTTGATTGAGGCCAAAATTGTTCTGGATATTGAGTAATTGAAGATTAGTAGATAACAGGAAAATCACTCATCCCTTAGAGGAAAATGATCACCCACCCCCCTCTCTCTTTTTTTCCTGCATGAAGACGTACCTTTCAAGATAAGAGCAATAAATTGGCAATTTGAACAGATTTTCATGGATGTTAGAGCAGAACCCACAAATCTTATTTATATAGATTTATGCCTTTTACTCTCAGATCATTTGTTCATAATAGAAAAGAAAGACACTAGCAGGCTTATACAAGGCAATAAATAGCACCAATAAATAATGCAAAACGAGTAAGAAAAGACTCAATTGGACAGCGGATGCAGTGCTGTGTAGAGTTTGCATATGCTGTGCATTACACACAACATCCATTAAAATTGTAAACGTACTCAAATTAAAACAACTTTAGAATCAAAATCACAACAAATTGAGCAAAATAGGCAAAGGGGATCATGATGATCATTTTTGGATGTTCAAATCCCATGTGCACTTTAAGTGTTTGAAGCGTTCTGTGTGGAAGATTAGTTGTTTCAATAACATATCCTTCATCATCAAAGCGCCTTTTGCTAGGCAATGAAAGGAGCAGTACAATTATGCCATAATGAAATCCATTTGCTCTGTTTCATGTTTACTATTAAATCACGAGTCTCAGGTGCATTGAGAACAGATCACATCACAAATATTTCTTTGGCTCAGCATTTGTTTTCCCTCCTGTTTCACCTTCTGCTCTTCATTGTCAGCAGCCTTGAAAACCATAGAAAATAGGCTCCATCCATTAATAGCTGACCAAATCTGCTTGGTTTCATCTGCGCTATACACCATTGATGGGAATCTTATTTCCAGCATCCTGCAACAAATTTCCGGAGGTTTGCAACACAAGGTATCAGTAACATACAACACAGCTACAAATCATATGCAGCTTGAAACTTGATATGGACCTCTGCCCTTACTATATTCTGCCCAATAACATATTAATAAAGCATAACCAAGGTTAGAGTAATGCACCAGCTGTGTGAAAGAACTCCTCCATCATGCTGAAATAATAAAGAGACAGGCAGTTGACCTTGAGTCTCATAAGAGTGGTATCCATTATTAACATTCTTTCTCATCGGATGCATTGATCAAAATATTGTGATATGAAACTGTATTGTGGCTTGTTTAAGGAAATAGTTTCACATTTTGGAAACTGTGCTTTCTTGTTAGTTTGATGTGAAGATTGATAACACTGTAAAGTCCTTATGGTAAATATGTAGCTGGAGCCATTAGCCACTTAGATTAGATTGAAACTTCCTGGACTTTGAGAAAGAGGGAAAGAGCTAGCCTGGCTTTGTTTAGTGGTAAAATCCAACAGTCTACACTTCTAAAGTTCACTAATCAACATGTTATATCTTGTTTGTTTAAACTGTACAAAACTGGCGTGTAAACATGACAGTTTGCCATTTTATGGGGGATTATGCGCCAAACTATTTCTTGGCCTGCAACAGTTGCAAGCCAGAGGACTTCTGGAGACTTCATGAAGTTAGTGGTCCAAGCCAAGAAATAGTCCGGCACATAACCCCCTGAAAATATTAAACAAACAAGGTATAACTTGTTAATTAGTGAGCTGTAGAGGTGCTACAATAGGAGGATTTTATTATGTTTGGATGGAGCCGGGCTAGTTCTTTTTCTCTTTTTAAAGTCCCTATGCTATGCACTAACTTGCTGCTGGCCTCAGCTGCATATTTACTGTACAGACATGAGAGCGGTATCCATCTTCTCATCTAACTTTCTGCATATGTAGCTTTCAGACCAAATATGGAAACATACAAGTTGTTTTCTTATCAATGATTTAGGTGGATTACACAACAACATACCATGCAGGCCTGCATCAAGGTTAAGTTTTGTTAATTGCCTTTTCCCCCCAATTAATAAATAGCTCTTCTCAGTCTGATAATATTGGACACTTGAATTTTAGGTCTTTAATTTGTCTGTAGATATTCAAAACCAAAAATGGACTCCAACTTCACTAATTATGTGCATCAGAGTGTTTGAGAATTGAACATTGCAAGAAAGTGTCTTAGAGTTTATGAAGTGGAAGCTGAAAAGCTCATAAAAGTCATTAACTTCATGCATTAAACTTTTTTTGCGAGAATAACGGTCTTTAATCTTTTGTGGAAAATTGCCCTGCAAGGAAAACTTAACCGGCTACAGACGTTTTATGACTGTTGTGCCTTTGGCTTAAAGGATATTGGAAACGTGATTTGTGGGGAACCTCTAGTAGACCTTAAAAACACATAATCTAAAAGATTTGTAGCCACGGTCAGAGAATATGGAATATGTCAGGTCACTGCATGCAACATACAAAATGAAAAGCAACAAATAACAGAGCCATGTCTCGCCATGGCCAGCTGGTAGCCTCAACTTTACTTCCACAGAGAATGAACAATTTCTTCACGCTGTGTTTTATGACTTTCCAATGCCTTTTGGATACCAGTGGCTGCCTTTCTGTTTCTTCGGGTCTCCCCTGTTTATTTTGGAGAGGTTATTTCACCCCAGAGCCCTGACAAGGGTCAGCTGCCACAGCGACGTTGGAGAGGAAACATGGAAAGAGCTGGCTGTCCCTGAAATATTTATGGTTCTTTTAGTGCTGTGATTGTATGAGTTTTGACAGTGATGGCACATTACTGTGACCCTTCTCTAAACAAAAAGCCTGCCGTGTTGCTATCTGTTGTGACTTGGAGAGGTGAGACAAAGTGCATGTGTTTTTTTAGTTTTAGTTTTTTTTTTACCATACATCCAGTCCCCAAGCTTTGCTTTTCTACCTCTCTCACTTCTCTGAGTATATTCTAGTACTGATCCTCATCACTTTCAGTATGTTGTGTTCTTTTTTGCTTCTTTTATCGGTTCCCACTATTTTCTCCAATATTATTTTCTTCAAATCTCTTAACAGCGAAGTGTGCTTGCCCCCTCTTCTCCCTCTGCCTTCACTTCCCACTCAATATCCCATCTCATTTCCTCTACCTTGTCATTTCTGCACCTCATTCAAAATGACAGATTGATGGCTGCTTCTGCAGCACCTCTTAGTAATAATAAAGTCACCTAGATTGGCCCCAACTAATTTACAACAACTCTGTTTACACCCTGGCTGTAAATTATCTCCTATTTACACTATTTAAATCTCCGAAGTAATCAGAACTTAGAACCTACCTCAGAACATTAATTACAATGTCATCGTCAGACTTTGCTACAGATCAACCGAGTGAGCCTTAGCACAAACAGTGAAAAATGGAATAAGTTACATAAACATGACTTAATATAAAACTGAGTTGGCTTGTTCCATATACAGGAGATGAAGCAACATCCATCATTTATGAATGCAGACTTGTTGTTGCTCTCATTCAAAACCAAACAAAGCTTTGTTGTCTGACCCTTTTTACTTCACTGTTTACACATCACGCTGAGAAGAGAAACAAGTCAGAATTGAGCTCACTGACTTGATGTTTTGTATGAATACTAAAGCTGATGTCTCACACCAGGCACACCAGGGACTGTCACTATAGGTCATTCTCTGTATTTTCATTTGATCCAGATTCTCACTGACTTCGGCACTCTCAAACTCCTAAATGATGATAACTTATCCCATTCGGCCAGTGCTATCTAGTGCTATCAGCACTTAATTAGTTGAACCTATAAAAAGGGGAAAAGAAGACACAATGCTTCCGTCAAGTTATACAACTATTGTCATTTCTTCTCCTCTACAATAATAATAATGTATATTTGTTTCAATTTAATCTCAGTCCTTGAGTTGATGGATACCTACTGTATATACCACAGTATGATGATAATGCCAAATTCCTAATTTAAAAGGTAAACCTCCACCTGTTATTCTGGTCAAGATGAAGACAAATTGTGTGTAAAAAATAAAAGAAATTAAGAAAGAAACTTGTTGTTAGCGTCACAAGTTTACAACACTTTATAGCATTTTAATAGTCATGTACAAATTACAGCACTCAGTTGGACTACAAATGAAAATTTTAAACTTATCTTCTGATTTGTTTTGTTTGCTCGAAATGCTTTCTGGGATTTGATAACACGAATGAATTTGCCATCATCTTAAAGATAAAGATGTGAAACAACTTATTAAATGGCTGAGCTCCAGCCGCCAAATTGAGTTGTCAGACTGACTGCTGAGCTTGTGAAGTTCTTACTAAATCTGATCACATGAATGCTACACACAGCCTGTGAGCCTTTGTTCGCAGCTTGGTGAACCATGGGATTGCTTTGGTGCGATAGAAAATGGTCACACTGGAGGCTGAGGCATCTTTATTTCACATTCATATTTCTACTGAATTGAAAGCTAGAGGACAAAAGCTCAACATACTAACACAGAGGCACACACTTTTCTCCTCTCCTGCTTTCTTACTGTACCTTCGGGGGGAAGCGACCGCGCTGCCCTTCCCCTTTTCCCCATGCTGTTGAAAGATTAAAAAGTGCATCCTCCATCAAAGGTTGTAGTTTTTTTTTTGCTAAGCTTTCTTGCTTTCTCGTGGCAGCTCTTCTTCTTTTTATCTGGCTCAGGTCTACTGCCTGCCTGCTCTGACAGACCGAGTGGGATGAAAGGAAGCAGATGAACAAAACAAATATTTATTTATTAATTTATATTCAGCACACAAACTTTGACTGGAGATGACATGGCACAAGTTCTTTTGTTGAACATGGCTCAAAGTTACTGTGTCCTGAATAATTTCTATGCAAAGTAGCTAGAGACAGAATAATAAAGTTAATCTGGGGATTTAAAAAAATAACTTCTGGAGAGCTGTTTAATATTAGAATAGTGTGCTGTCAGCAGTTGCCATGGTTTGAATTATTATTGTCCTCCCATCCTGCATGGTTTCCTCAAATATCTCCTATTTTGGGCAGAGGTTGGAAGACATATTCAGGAAAAGCAGCCATGTAAAAATACATATAGTCCTGCATACAATTTTTACTTGAGTAAAAGCACCACAGTATCACCAAACAAAGTGCTAAAACCTGCAATAGCTGATTTTTTTGGCCACATGGAGGCAGTGGAAACAAACTGTAAACACAACACGTCACAACATTTCATCTTGTAAAAGGAAACATTGCGGATTTTCATCCGTCTATACAACCTGGGTAGAATATGCAAATGATTAATGAATAAATGAATGAAATATGTAACAATGTTTCCCTCCCCTCCATGCTGCCTTCCCTGAGAGCTCAACACTTATAAAGTCCTCTACACATGGAGCAGAGGAGAGACTGGTGGGTGAAGATTATTACTCAAGAACAGTTCGTGCAAAAACACATAATATAGTACTCACTATCTGGATATTGACATTAACAGCACTGGCTGGTGTAGTTTGATTTGTTTACAAAGGCTAGCTTCAGTCAGCTAGTTCAAAATAGCTGTTGCTCAGTGTGTGTTAGATTCAAGCAGCTACACTGTCTGATGAAATGTGGAGAGGAAACTAAGAAATGCTGTATGGGGGAAATAGTAATTGATTAGACCAAAAGACAAAAAGACCAAATAAACAAAGGCTAAAATAAGACATGGAGTTCAATAAAATAAATGAGCTGAAATGAGCTTAAAGAGACAGTTTTGTTTTAAATATTTAACTAACAGTATTTTTTATTATTGTACTTTGTTAGATTTTTGACTTATCTGAACATATTTTATTATATTACATCAGTTTCTGAGCGCCATAGACATCTTCAAACTTGATTTGTCCGACCTACAGAGAAAAAAACCCATAAGTATTGAATGGAGTAGTGGAGTGAAAAGATAACATAACATGGAAATACTCAAATATAAGTGCCTAGAAATACTTTAACAAAACTATGTAGCCTAACTTCTAAAAGAAACAGTCCTCTTATAAATGAAAAGTTGAATTCACAAGCAATAAAACACAGCCTTGCTCAATTTAATACACTTAATCACTGCTTTAATGGAGGTTACGATGTAATTTTACTGACTTAATGACTCTTGTCACACATTTAGATTGAAGCTTGGTTTTCATGTAAGGAAAAGACACCTTGGTTTAGATTCTTATAGACACACAGGAATGCTAGTTTGTATATGAGAGCATCAGAGGGACAGAAATAAATTGTGTAGAGACTCATCATCATTTTTCCACTGTTGGTAAAACTTTTTTTTTTTCCTCCTGAATAATGATAATGCTGTCAGAGCAGTGTCTGCTGTAACCTCAGTCAACCTGAACAAAGACTTTCAGCATGTCTCTATTGGACAAAGGAAACTTTTTCTTTTTAAGTTTTAATTGTGGAGGCTACAAAGTCACAGGCAGCATGGGATGATAAGGTAAGCGGGATGAATAATGTTAATAAGTATTACAGTGCTGGTGCGGGCAAATTTGGGCTGTGTAAAGGAAGATAAGACTGAAAACAAAACAACAAACAACAAGCAAGCCAAAACAATGTCCTGTACTAATATCGGTGTCAGACAAGAGTAGGCCATATTATGCACTTCATAAAAAGGGTTATTTGTCTTTTAGAGTCTTGTGGCATTTCTTTCAAAATAACTTCCATCAGACAGAAGTGATTATTCTAAGACCTTTACTTGTATAATGTACACGAAGAATCAATCTCGTATCCAAAAAAATGTTCTTGGATTAAATACTGAATAAAACAACCTTAGGCTAAATTGTATCCAGTAATAGCAGGGGACTATTTTTTTTGCATATTTCTCCCAAATCAGAAGTTGATTCATCTGATTTGGCAGGCTGATTAACAGATTGTATCAAAAAGACTGTCAGATGGCTCGGAGTAGATTTATTAAGATGGTAAGCTACACACATGAGCCCTCGGGCCTATAGAAGTCATTATTTTAGCAAATGAATAATGCATGAATCAAAGCTTAAAAGTGGCATTTGGCCTTTGCAATTTCGTGTAGAGGTCCAATAAGTCTAAACTCTTTTAACACTTATAACACAGCACCAGCACAGTGATGTAAATCCATCTCCATTGGCTCATTTTGAAGTCCTCAACAGACGATTTAGATGGGGTCAGTGTCATTAAAAAAACAGAACTGATTTAACACCAATTTCAAAGTCAAAGACCAAAGTGAAACAAAGCAACAATTACACTTGGCTGAAGGCTTACTGAGATTTAATTAGACTAAATTATTCCTCTGTTGTGTTAATTTAGGCTCAATGAGACGATGCAGAAAGACCTTAAACTCAGGGATAGAAACCGTTTTCAAGTTCATTGAGTTCAGTAAATTGGACCTTCGGGAATTGTAATTAAAACAAATTGTTCTAAGTGTGCACTATGAATATGTTTATACTGAATCACGTGACATAAAATCATAAAATTGGATGCAGATTAACAAATGTCTCACCCTGCTGACTCAGATCAGGGTTGAATTTTCCTATTAATATTTATTGTGTTGTTGTCCAGTCTGAAGCCGCCTCAGGAAATGCTGCAAATTGCCCATGTGTTGTTAATTTCACACACATAAAGTAAATTACATGTTTTGCAAACTTAAAGGACCATTGCAGCTTAATCATAAGTCATCATCTCCTGGATCTGGATCCACTTTCAGACCTCCTGCGAGGTACTTTCCTCATGTCCATACTCACCTTTATCAAACTCTGCTTTGTGGTGTAACCTTTCAGACCTTTTTAAATGTTCCTTGGAATAAAGTTCACACAGGATCAGTGCTCTCTGTATACTGGTCCATGTCCAACAAGATTTCTGCCACCATGGCTTTAGTTGACATGCAGTAAGCGAGTTATTCTCGCAACCAGCTTGACTTTGATATGCATGAGGGTTATGGGAGGGGTTTTTGGGGATGGGTTTAAGGCTCAAAAATAAACCTAATTAGTCATTAATCAATTCCATTCCAGTCGCAGCATTATTCTGCTTCAGGTTTTGTCACTAACAGGCTTCAGGAGTCTCTTGTGGATGACAGCGGGGAGCAGTGCTGGAGATGCTGTAAGCTCACACAACCGCTAGAAGACAAACGCCGTGGTCCTCCCACCTTACCAAAGCTCCTGAGTGCGGCTCAGAGAACAGGAACTATTTTTATTTTTTTAATAAACCGGTGAATTGGACTTTGCCCTGCACTGGATCTTGAGTCTGCGTAGAAGCAGAGCGCGTAAGACAGAAGGACAGTCTTTTTTTCTTTCAGTCAAACCCGGGGTGGAAAAAAAAAACGCAGCAATGACAGAGCAGCAGTCGTGCGCAGCGGCAAAATAGACCAACTATTGTGGGGACGGAAGATTGATAACACAACTGGGCGAGCAGCGAGAGCGGCAGATGTAATTTCCAAACGTTGCAGCTGGTTTGGAGCCAGTGGTGTGCTGGATGGGTTATTATTCTGTTCTCCTTTTCATCATTCACTGCTTCCAGCGTTTCCAGATTACTTGGGGGATCTCGGACGGCTGTCTGTGAGGGAGTATTGCTGCAGAGACTTACGGGGAATGCCATGTGTCGCTGCGCGACATAGAAGCTCTTTGTGGGCTGTTTTGCACCGGGGACAGGTGGTGCCGTGTGTGTGTGCGTGCGTGTGTGTGTGAGTGTGAGCGTGTGTGTGTGTGTGTGTGTTTGTTGAAACTAGCAGGGGGGCACGCGCACACAACCCCCCTGAGACAGTTGTCTTGGGGATGTCAGGCCGGCGTACGGGATCAGTTTTTGCCAGAGACAGGTGCGACAGGGAGGAGTAGTTTTCAAAACCCTACACAGGATCTGGTAACGCACTAACGAGCCTCCTCTCTCCTCTGATCACTCTCGGATTTTTTTTTTTGTATCCAGCGGGACTCACAATCGACTCACACTGTCGTTGCCTCGGCGGCACCTTTTCCCCCGATAACCAGAGGTAAGTGACCCCGAGCTGTCCGGTGTGGAGGACTGTGCTGGGTGGGTGTTGGTGGTGCGCTCCGGGGGCACTTGGATATGTCGCGCCTTGATGCTTTGGATAAATTGTATCGCCTCTGGTGACACGGAGGAATTTATTTGTGGGGATTGGTTAAAACACTGAAGATCAATACACAATAAGTCGATCTGTAATCTTTGGCATCTCGGCTTTACAGTAGGTTTCATTGTACAATTCTCAATTTCATACTGCGTAGCTTGCAGCCACGCACAAAATAAGCAGCTTTCAGCTGTCTGGAGCCAGAACAGGCACTTCATCATCGATCTATTGATTGGATATTGACACGACTCAGATCGTGTGATTGCAACTGGGTGTCATATTAATTGACCAAGATCATTTGTGCAGTCACAGGACTGTCATGACACCCCAGTGTCACTCACCAGCCGCGGTCAGACAGGTTTTTTTCCCCTTCTTGGAACTGTTTAATTTGAGAAATCTGGGACTTTTTTTTCTGCCCCTTCTTTTAGACACTACAATTGATTTAAACCTCATTTTCAAATAGTGATGGGCAGAGATTGTGTCTTCACCATGGGATTGGTCAAAAATGTTCCCATCTCTTTGTGTCTTTCTTGCTTTGTGATGTTTTTATGCTGTGTGTGATTGTATGTTATCTGCTGGCTGCTGGTGTGTGTGTGCGTTCTTACAGTCCTACCCGCTGGGCCCCTGGTGTCCACTGCTCTCTCTCCTTCAGGCTCTGCCATCCCTCCCGCCCTTCTCTCTCTCTCTCTGCAGTAGCTGTTATCTTTACAGTACGTCGAGCTACTTGGCTGGATAGTGTCAGAATCTCATTTTTAGCTTTTTGTCTGAGTGGACCACTAACTCTCAATAGCTGGCTCCAAGTCTCCTAAAGTTTTGCCATTTGGGAGCTGCATGTTTTTTTGTTGTGGCCCCTGTTTCAAATTCAAATTGCCTTTCAGCTGCCTTTTGTCCAACGCCAAGGTTTGTGGACTGGAAAGAGAGACAGAGAAGTAAGTGAAGTCCCGAAGGGGTCAGAGCGTTCCTATAATGAGGCCTTGTGTGTATGTGAGTGGAGAGAGGAGAAACAAAAAGACTCATCTAAAGAAAGTAAGACAGTGCTCCTCGTCCAGTGAGAGAGTAGACAGCCAAGGGAATACCAGCACCTCCACTAACCTTTCTGTTGCTCTGACTGCGTCAATCAGCCTTGGAGGACAAGAGCCTCTTTAATTCTCCTCCTCTGGGCTGTCACCCAGTCCGACAGCCAGGGCTCAGGGGTGCTGCCGCAGGTTACACATATATCCTTCCTCCCTGCTGCTCAGATGCTACATCAGGAGGTGACGGTACTGCACCAGACTCCTCGCTTTTTTTTTTCTGTAACAGCAGTGCAAACAAGGGAGACACAGTAGGTGGTAAAGTTAAGATGAGACATGAAAGAAGAGATGATCATAAACTCAATAATGTTTAATCATCTGAGTGTTGCAGCTTCTTTGGCATGACAGAGGAAGAGTGGTGCTCCTTTTTCTCTCATCTGCTGACATCCTCTTGTAGGCCCATCATGCCACCGTTAATTACAAGAGAAGCGCTATCAGGCAGGATGAATTAATAGACAACAGAGGAAATACCTGTCTGATATGATCTCAGCTCTTATTGTATCGAATCTAGTTTCCATTTGCTCAGAAGTCAATGACAAAACACTTAGTAAGTGTTAGGAATTTAAGGTTAGCGGCTTTTTGCTGATGATTTAAGTCGTCTTTAGAACATTTTGGGAGAAAATCTCCCAGAAAATATATGTATTATGTTCCCCAAGAGCAGCAAAGCTTTGTGAACAGCACAAGAGATCCGAAATGATCAAGAGACCGACTTTAAAATATGGGAAACATACTGTTCATTTTACTGTACCCACTACAGAAATATCAGCCATTTGAGAAGAGTTACTTTTGTTTTGATTATATTAAATGATTTTATAATAAGCTTCCTCAAAAGACTTTAATTTCTTTTTTGCAGGCAGGGGAGAGGGGATAGATATTTTCTCAGTCAGTATATAAATAACCAGACTGTAGGAAGCATTACTCCTGCCAAAAGAAATGACTCAGTAGGGGGCAAGATTGCACAGACAAGTAAGGCAAACATACGGGAAAGCAATCGAAGGAACAGAGTACCTGATGTTAGAGCTAAAATCCTGAACACTAAAAGTGATTAGTGGAGAAACCCCTACAGGAAAAAAAAAAGCAGTAGTTCCAAGTAAAAGCCTAATATAGGAGCAGAATTTTGTGTCAATGGAGAACTTAGATAACAAGGCTAAATGTGGACCCAGGAAAGCGGGCAGGGGGTTTGTACCGTTCCAAGGTCTCAGCGGTGATGCCAGTTTTTGGCGATGTTTTCTCCGTCCCCGATGCTTCTCCTCACAGCTTAACAAACTGCTCACTGGAGCATGGCTAATCCTTGCCTAGCAGTGCCTAGTGATTTATTAAAAAGTTAGTTTATTTGGGGAGATCTGCATCATCCTACCATACACACATGCCCTTGACAGATCCCCGCTGTCTTTACGGAGGAGTCTGCATTGCCAATTAGTTTGAGGAATTGTTTGTGTGTGTGTGTCATTAAGAAGAGAGAGAGAGAGAAAGTTTGCCCACGTCTGTCAGAGAGAAACATAAGGGATGTTGTTCATCACATTGTGTCTGTTTGCCTTCCTGTCTTGTATGGAGTTTGTGTGTGTGTGTGTGCATGTGTGTGAGTCAGTCTGTCTGTGCTCTATACAAGTGTGATTCAGCACTGTCCAGCATCGGTTGAATGGGTGCCCTGTTTGTGCCTCGTTTCTGACGCCAACAGCCGTCTCTGCACCCCTTGCCTCGGAGCAAGTGTTGCGCCCTATGTGCTAAAATAACAGGTGTCTTTACACAGTCGCTTAATTCCCCACCCTCCCCCTGCTGCACCCTGCTGGGGGGGTTTAAGTCACCTGTGGGCCCGTGGTAACTCCAACGCAGACATAAAAAAATCATGGATTAGTCACACAAAGCTGCATTTGTCAGACAAGTTCACACCAATGTGAGGATATACAGAGTTTTCTTTTTTATAGTCACACAGTCAGATTGCAAAACACACAGTATAAAGAAACCTGGATTTAATATTAAATTCAAGGTGGAGTGGGGTCAGCAACTGTGGTTTCTTTTATTAGACAAAAAAAAACAGCATTATGATCTATGTTTTGCCCTTTTCACTCCCCTGTACCTTCACTTCACGCAACACTGATTTAGCACATAAGTCATTTTGTGAGTATGAGAGCTTCTCAGCCTGAGAGAATAATTGTCCTTGCATTAGTAACTGAAGGTGTGATGAGGCAGGGGGTGTCTAATGAAAAACACAATTGAGTTGCATTATGGGAAATGTAGGATCTGGTCTTTTTGGATATCACCAAGTGGCAACCAATGTGGAAGTGCTAATGACTGCAATTCCTCGAGCGGCCGCTTGAGACAGGCTGCAGAAGTGAGTCGATCTCCATAAGCACCTGTATTAAAATGTCCAACTCTACAGCAGACATAAACATGTTTACAGCCTGATTCAGACAATGGTTTTGGTCTTTATAGCTAGTTCCCCCATTCAAGACAAATATAAGGGGGGTGAATTTTTTTTAACTCACCCGTTAAGATGATATTAAGGCTGGAAGTTGCGCATAATTAACAGCGTAGCTGCTTGATTGACAGGTAGGTGCAGTTACAGATGTCTTATTCGAGCACCCAGGTGTGATTTGGCCCGCTGATGATGTACACCTTTGCCGGTATTTAGATTAGCCGGGAAGTGGAAGAAGCAGTACAGCCAACATGGTGGCGGCCAGCATTTCATATTTTCACTTCGGAAACCTACACGTGACGTCACTCAGGCTCTATCCATTCTTTATACTATCACTGGAGATTACCAGGAACTAAAGGTCAAGATGCTTTGGATCGTAATCTTTCTCTTGCCAGTCCTCCAACTTTATGAAAATGCAACTCTAAATTGCAGGAAAAAACTGCTCTTTAATCTTTCACAATTAGTGTTTTTTTATGCACAGCTTTACACAAGACATAAGTAAAAGGATTAGTTTAAACCCATACTTTCTCATCTAATGTATCTAGTGGCAGAATATCCAGCCCTGATTAAAAGTCTTTCCCCCTTCTTGTCAATACAATGGAGATGAATAGAATTTCATTTGTCATACTCATAGCCATAAAAAGAATTACTTTCAATTCAAAAGTAGCACGGCTTTTATGAAACAGTGCCCCTCTTCATTATCAACACGCTGTTAGTATTCATCAGGACTATTGTCTTTTTGGAAAGTATTTCCAATGAAAACCCTGCATACCTCTAGAGAAGTGAAATATGATTTCTTGCAATTTGCATCAACAGGTGTGAACATGTCATGTTTGGGTGAAGTTTTTCCTTTGGCAAAAATGAGTCATAAAGTGAATCATTTGTTTTTAAGAACATTTCAATATTGCACCAGAAATATGTGCATGAACACCTGTTTTTCCTTTCGTCTCTCCAGAGCTTGTCCAGTCCGTCTTGTATTTCTTTGGGCTTAGGCCACACTCAGTCAGATGCATTAGAAGTGTCCTCTGTGGGGGCAGAGCTGTCGCCATTTACATCAATCTAGTCTGTGACTGACAGGTCGGTCGGAAATACTATTGAGCTGCCGAGTCTGGGGGCTCGTGTTAGACCTGGCACCTGGGCCTCCTTCTCTTTTTTTCTGTCATTCTTTCTCTTCAGTATTCCCCCCTGCTTGTTTTCCTTCGCACATTCTGCCTCCATACCGCTGCTCCCCCTCATTACCTCTCTTCTCCTGTTTCCCCTGCCTCCTCTCCTTCACTTTTCCGCCCTCCTCCCTCTCTGCGTCTCCCCTGGACCTTGATGTCAAGGCCTCTCAGGCAGTGTGGTCTCTGTCTGCAGGCTGTCAGGGCAGGGACACTGCCCACTGGGACCCTGAATGGGACAAATTGACCGTAACAATGTTCCCACTTAGCATGTGGAGCTCGGAGAAAGAGAAGGTGAAAAGGAGGGCCTGATGATTGAGGGGCAGGCTTGCTGCACTGGGGGGCAGAGAGGAAGAGAGAGAGGAGGGGGTTGGGTGGGAGGGGCAGGACAGCTCTTTGAAATGTATGAATTTAAGACTCGTATTAAATCATGCACCTCGCCTTTTTTAATCCGCTCTTTACATCGTCTTTCTCTCTTGTTCTCACACACACACACACACACACACACACACACACACACACACGCACTGCTTTTCTTGTTGTTATTTGCCCAAGGCTAGTGCTTCGGGTTTCCATGGCAGCAGGATAAACACGTTTGCAAGGGAGGCTGCAAGACCTCACACACACACAACACACACCTCATTCTCATAGCCCAGATGCCCTCCGGGTGGGGGGTCGGGGGGTTTGGGGGTTCGTCAAGCCTGGCAGTTTGATCTGCACTAAGGTGGTACCGCTGCCTCACAAAGGGTCAAGGATCATCCAGCCCCCCATTAAAATGCAATAAGGGCTATAGCCCAACGGGACCACCTCGGCCATTTAATCACACACCGCTACTCCCTCATCATCTGCTCTCTCCCTTTTATGTTTTAATCACTTGTTTTTCCAGACCTGTCTTCCTTTCACTCTCATCTCTCCGTCGGCTTCATGGCTTTTTATGCATCCAGTGCAACGCCAAGGCAGCCAGAATAGATGAGAGAGTTCAAAGAAAGAAGCCCCGATATAGTCAATAATAAGCGCTCTTTCATTTTTTTTTTTTTTTTTTTTTTTTTTTTTTTTTTTAAACCTCTCTCTTGGTGCTCTCATCAGCAGCCATGGGCTAGTCTCTCTCCTCAGAGTTTGTAATGTCTATGATTTCAGTATTTTTGTCTATGCCCTTTAACTGTGACAGAGAGTCTTGGAGAAGGAGTGATATCATGTTGTGTAAGCCTGAGGTGGCGCAGTACGACAGGAACAAAGAATGCAGCTGCTATCACCAAAGGCCAAGTGGCTGTTGAATAAAGATGCTTCCCGTTGGTAAAACTGGCATTCCATGTAGGCTTATTGTACAACCATAGGGGATACGTGTGTGTGTGTCTTCCCTTTATTTGAATAAGGTAGAAACACTGGGTATTCTTCCATTCTCTGCAGTGGAAAGAGACATTTCCATGAGTATAAACTCCATCCTGCTGGCAGTGGACCATGAGTGATAGTGCAGGAGACAGGATGAAAAAAAAAACAACAAAAAAAACAGACAGACATGACTGAGACGGACACCAACTTTTACTTCCTGGACACAAAAACAGTGTGTGTGAGCAGAATATTTTTCACAGCCCGTTTGCTTGTCATTAAGCAACGTTCACATAGCTTTCCCTCCCTCTCTCACTTTTTTTTTTTATGAAGTCTCACTGTCAGCAGAGCCCCAGTTTGTTAACAAGAGAAAAGACTAATGAGGGGTCAGGAAGTGAGAGGACAGGCCGGTCTCATATACCACCCGGAATACATGAATACACACTGGCACATTGAGGAGCGCACTTGCATATTCCCAGACATACACACAAACACACTCTCACAGCTAAGTAACAAGCCCCAAGACTCGAGCAGCATATTCAGCGCCAGCAGCCATACTGCAATTATATTATTCTTCTTCTCTGACATCATATAAATAGCAACACTTATTTCTATTACAGCATCCACAGACACACCTCGGTTTTATTTCCCATTCCAGGTTGCTATGATCACTAAGCAGATAACTCATAAGGCAGAGTTTAACTACTGTATGGTGGGAGATGCTGGTCACACACATCCTGAATCATTTCCCGCATCAACACAGCGTGAATCTGTAGAAACCATGCCCTGTGGGCCAGACTGGTATTATCCTGCTGCTATTTTATAGCTGATTCATTTCTTAGGGGAACTTCCAGTCCAAATGGCTCTATCCTGTAGTTTTATGGTCGCAGAGAAGCTGCAAAAATAAAATGAGAATGTTCTCATTGCTGTTGTCTGTTACTGCTGTTGACAGCATTGTTTACTAGTGTGGCTGCAGCTGTAGCTGTTCTCTCTGTGGCCCCTGCTTGTCTCGCTGGTGTTCTGGTTTTAAGTTTGTGACTGTACTCTTTTTTTTAAAATAAAATAAAATAAATGGAAATGTCTGCTCATTTTGCTGCCAAGCTACCACTTGTTTTGTGCTTTGAGGTAATTAACAGCTTAATGCGTTCAGTGACCTGCGGGACTCAGTCATGCTGAAAAAAAGAAAAAGAAAACTCTGGCTTGCTGGCACTGGGCGCGGGGGTAGTTGGCAAAGTGGATGGCACGGAGCAGAGACTGTGACCCGCTGTCTCTCTTCGCCCGCTGATGGTGAAGTGAAGAGAGAACGGAGAGCGGGGGTGAGGCAAGAAGGGGCAGCGGTTGATGGGTGAAGCTGAACTGTAAGGGTAATGGGGGGAAAAGTAGAGAGCCATCTAGCAGAGAGAAGGGAAGAGGGAGCGGAAAATGGTGAAAGAGTCTTGAGAAGATGCTTGTTCAGCCTCTGTTGCTGTTGGAAAGTGGGTCCTTGAACGTACTCGCCTAAATTAACGGCTCAGAAGCACCAATTAATGTACAGCCTCGCTGTGGGTTTCTGCTGTGCTGAATCAAAGAGGTCTTGCTGTGCGGTGCGTCTGCTCATCTCCTCAGCATGTGTGCATGCACTCACATACACACTCACAAGGGGACTTTAGCCAAGAAAACTGGAGCCAATGTGTGAGAGATGAGATGAAAGTGTCGCATGGCGCTAAAAAGCTGAATGTCAAGGTTAAAGAACAAAAGAATGGTGATTTGGACTTTGTTAATGAGTGGTGACGGGATGAAGGGAAGGTGACGTTTGATGTGGTTATGACGGGATGAGAAGGTGAAGACATGAAATAAGGAGTGGAGGAGGACGAGGAGGAGGATGAGGACAGAGTGTGTTCTCAGAGGGCGGGAATCACATAACCAGACTCAGGACCCATCTGGAGGCAACAGGTCTTGTGACAGCAGGCGGTTTTCTGATCCAAATATCCCAGCCGTCGGTGACAGCTAGTAAGAGAGGCAAGGTCTCCCCTTGTCTAAGACCCCCGGAGACCCAGCCGGTCCACCAGCAATCTGTCCCCTGATATAAACCACTTCAACATGACAGTTAGACATCTTCTTCATGATGGGTTATACTATAATAGTTCCAAATTTAAAATGGATGGTTGATTACACGGTATTAGTGCTGCTGTCAGAGATGAGTGGATTCTGTGAGGACGGTCTGTATACTGAGGAGTTATGTGGAAATGATAGAGAGGCTTTAAGCTTATTCACAGCAAATCTGTTAATGCAGTACATTATGTTCCTGGTCTGAATTCATTACCATCAAATTTCACTTCATACAAGGAGCGGCAACGACAGCAGCCACAAACCAATAAGCCACAAAAGGAAAAAATAATTGATATCCTACACGCATAACAGCTACTTCTAAAGCCTGTGAGATGTTACAATAGAGCGGTTGATTGGCAAGTCCTCTGTGCCGGATTTTCTGTGGTTGCTGTGCATTCAGAATACCATAGCTAGCGTGCTCACAGTAGCTAGTGGGTCATTCGTATTTGCATGTAAATGTTTTTCACCCCTTGGCTTGACTGGTGGGGCAATCAGAATGGCTCTCTGTCTGCATCACTAAGTGGGAGGCTGCAATGACTGACTGTGACATTCAAAGCTCAGACCAGGCTTCACCCTTTGCTTTCATTTGCTTGTTCGCTCACATGTTCGTTTCTGTGGGAAGGAGAAAGCAAGAGACAGGAGAAAGGTGTTTGTGTGTGTGTGTGTGTGTGTGTGTGTGTGTGTGTTGGTGTGATATCCAGTCAGTGGATCCTTTGGCGTACATTCACAGCAGCTTGATTTGTTCTAAACATGAGAATTATCCCACATCCTCCTGCCTCATCATCAGCTTGGCTACCTCCATCATCCCGTGGCGCCACTGAGATGGACACTTTCAAGGCTGCTCGGACCAGTGTGTGCCACACACATACACGGGCACACAGACACATATACACACCTCCCACATGGCGATGATGGATACGTGTGCAAAGGCATTTCTGTGCAACGGAGGAGTGTTTGTGCTTGACTCATGTAGCACATCGCAGGGTTTGGCACTCTGTCAGACATTTATCATCCTCTGTCATCAAATGAAACATGGTCCTTTAGGTCTCCGAGCTTGACTAGGCTTGGTTTCCTTTTGGTTGTTGAGTGAGGCAGGCAGAGGGGACGCTGGAGGGACAAGGAAACTTAGGAGGGAATGAATGTTTGAGTGAATCAGTTCAGCGAGGAATTCGTGAGTGAGTGAATGAGGACATAAATAATCAAGATATTCGCTTCCCCTGCTGATGCAATGTGTATTTATGCCGTGAAAATGTCCGTTTAACTGGCATTATTTTAAACATGTCAGTTAAAGCAACCAAAATGCTCCTCTGTTGAATAACCCTGCTCCATTTTCTTGTTCATATTCGCTGTACTCTACACTGGTGTAGGTGCGTCTTGCGTCTCTGCCAATGTGGGAAGTTCTGTGTGTATAGACAGCCTAAATAAACACAAAAACTATTTAAAAAATCTCCCTTTCTCAGTTTATGGTGTGCGTTTGATGTGACAACACTTCAAACATTTCTCTAAATCCTCCTCCTTGACATTTGAGCGCTCAGTTGCTTTATCCCAATTATAGGATGTTTCTGTATGGTTTGTCCGTTGCATGGTAAATGGAAACATCGTGCTTGTTGCTGTTATTATGTGTTCTTTGCAGTATTTGTGTATTACCTGATCTTCTAAATACAGTCTGAGGAGCTGTGGCACCTTGTGGGCTTAATGCGTCTGCGTGTTGGCCTTTTAATCATGCCAAAATGTTAAAGAATTGGTTCTAGTTTGCTTTTTTCGGGCGCGCACAGTATATTGATTTGGACTCCTCATTAGTAACCCTTCTGTGAAGTCTTGTGGAAGCTGCTCTTTTTTGACATTGTCCTTAGCTGGCGACATCATGACCGCGACTGCCTCGACATCCTGTTGTGCGCATCAACACGCAGCTCACTTGTTACCTGCTGTGGCTGCTCTAACCTTTTCAACAATTATCTGCTTGCTTCTTATAAATAGCCTTCCTTGTTCTGTCTGTTTCGTTTCAAACACCAGCCACGCTCTCCCCTGGCTCTCTGCTGCAGCAGCAGCAGCAGCAGCAGCAGCAGCAGTACAGGGAAACTCGATCCCAGAGTGTAAACTGAAGTAATAAACAAGACAGAAAATGCCTGAGAGCCAACTCTTGCAGCAGGCCTGAGATATGTCATGTACCGTGAAACATTAAAGATGCTGAGAAAAGCATTGACTGAGTTTTTCCACTTGCATGCATGTCGGAGAGGCTTTATTGTTGCTGTAATAGCAAGAATGAACCAAAATAACCTGAAATATCACAGAAACATGCAACTGATGACTTTCAGTTCTGCTTCATGTCTCATGATGGAGCAGATTTTTTCACCTAGTTTTCTTACGTTACTGATCACCCTTAGTGAGCGTGTTTTTAATTGCCCTGAGGGGGCGAGTTAAGTGGTTAGTTATTTCTTTAGTTATCATCTGTCTGCCGGACAGCACCGCTCCTCTCTGGTGGGCAGAATTTATTAGTAGTATTTTTTCTCGCTGTCTTTAATATTCCACTTTCTCTGTTTCTTTTTTTTTTTTTTTGGCTCAGCCTGCTTCACCTGGCATAGAGATCCTCTCCGCTGTCATCAGCGCCATTAACAGCCACAACAAAGTAGCTTTGAAGCTCTGCAGGGCGAAGGGCTGTAATAGGAGGACAGCTCTGGGCTCATGCTATAATGGAGGGAAAAAGCTCAGGGGCTGTTTGCTCCTTAGTTCAGATTTCTGTCCCCCGTCATAAGATAAGGCTCTAAAGATATCTAAACCAATTACTCTGTCCGTCTTTTGTCAACCTTCCTTACTGCCTCTCATCTCTGTTTTACCCGGCTCGGACATAAAAGGTGAAGTCGACAAAAGCATCAATATGGTTCACAACTGTACGAGATAAATGAAATGCTAGAGTGGTGAATGCACGACAATAAAATCAGCGCTTTCTGAAGCTGTTTTCTAGACAGAGGTAGCGACTGCTCCAAGCTCAATATTTATTGCTGTCTCTTCTGTTAATTGGGTGCATTATGTTCATTTCTTTTGCCGCTTTTCAAGTCTTAATCAGATGGTTAATTTACTGACTTGCAGGCTTTAACCAGCTGGCTCCGAACATCTTCATCTTCCGTCTCTTCGTCTTCTCCGTGTGTCTCCTCTGTTTGTTTAGTAGTCAAGCAGGCAGGGATTTGTGTGTTTAAAAATGTGTGCATGCAGCTAGGTGGTGAGGTTAATATAACAGTGTCTTCTGCCTGGTCTGGCATTAATACAATAAGGCTAGAGAAAATGTGAAAGGTATTATTTGTCTGGCAGGTCTGTGGCAGTTCACAGAAGAGAAGGCCAAGCCACTGGAAGGGGCCTTCATTAATATAATAACCCTCCTCAGTTGTAACAGCGAGCATGCTCTTGATGTGACATGTGCACACATATACAGGCACCTAATGGCTGTCGCACCAGACCCTCCGTGACCATCTCTTTTCTTATTTATACATTGTCACTTTGTCTTTCATGAAATTCACAAAAAGGGAAGAGAGCGAGCTGATTATGCGCTCCGCAGTCATTTCTCCTCATGTTTTACAGGCCAGCAGCTCAGCATTTCTCCTGCCATTGTCAAGTTGGTTCCCCGGTGTTGATAAGAAGTAATTGCCAGTATGGTAGTTGACTTGCTTCTTCCTTGAGAGTTGCCATCCAGGCTGAAGCAGGCTTTGAGATTCTTTTTGTTCCCCTGAAAAGTCTACATCAATATCTTTGTCTGGAGGTGGGGGAGATTTCGTTTGCATCTGATAATCCCTTTTCACTCCTGAAATTAGTTTCTCTCTCTTGAGGCTAACACGGCGAAGCGAAATTACAAATGAGCGAGGATTACAGATGTAAAAGTGTGAAACAGAACAGATAGGGAAATGAGTGGAACGCATGACGTGTTTGTGTGTATGAGTGTGTGCATGTTTGTGAAGGAGGCCTCTCTGTCAGCAATCAAGGACTCTTGCCGGGATACTCACCTGATTGAAATGAATAGATTCCTGGATAGTGGATACAGGAGGAGGGGAGCGGGGGAGTGTGGAGTGGAAGCCGGAGGACTCGTCTTTCATCACACACGCGTTCACAAAACATGCACGCGGATGCTGGCTCAGTGGCTCATTAATGCACCTTAGCACCACCGGCTACACCAGGCAGCAAGCCAACCCAAGAACAGAAGCTGAGAGGTGATGCTCACCATGGGCCACCCTGGGCCCGGGAAGCGAGGGTAAAGCTGAGCCTCTGGCAAGTTTTAGGTATCACTCATTAGTATCCACGCACAAACTAATGAAGAGCCTGGAGAGAAAAGGAGAGAGAATGAGGCACCAGTCAGACTGAATAAAGAAACAAAAACACACAAACATGCACACACGCCACAGCACAAGGACTTGCACACACAGCCGGGCCGTGAAGGCAGCTCAACTAACATCCACTGGTGTTTTCACAGAGTTGATATTTAGTTAGACTTAAGGCTTAGGAGTGTCTGTGTAAGTGGATGTAGTGATAAATCGTAAAGCGGAACACTCTTCCTGAGCCAGCGTTGCATTTTGGTGAACTAGTTCTCTTTCATTTAAATGTCAGGGGACACAGGCATTGCAGGGGAGACTAGTTATAGAAATAGCCTGGGTTTTTATTCATGAATATAACTCCCACCTCATGGAAACATGCTCTACGTGAGTGCGGTTATGACAGAGCTGTTTTTCACCCCCCTCCACAAAAGCTTGCATCAGTGTGATTAACACAAGAGCAATATTGATTTCATCAAAGCGGTTTGAGAGGCAAAATATGAGTATTTAGTCTGTATATATGTCAGGACATTTTGTTATTGTTGTCAGGCGTCTCGGTAGCTTTGCTCAGGAGAGCTCAGAGTGGGATTGCTTATTTTTAAGGCTCAGTGAGTCTAAAGCCAAGGCAGCTAGTTTCTCTTCCAAGGCCTCCTGAGACTCAACCCTGAGGACCAGGACTAATTCTTCTGCATCACATTACCATTCTCATTAATGTGACTGATTATGCACTTGGAAAGAGTGGGCCACAGTCGAGAGCCAACCGGCCAAAGTGTTTACTGGCATGTAAGTGTGAAAAATCAGAATGCCCACTCGTGTTGAGTCATTTGTGTCTTAGATCATTCTGACGGCTGTGCACAGACCTTTGACATCTCATTCTCTGTCAGAAATGGATTTCCATCTTATTTGGACGGTGATTTTGTATGTGAGAGATGTGTTTGTGCTTGCACTCCCTGACGTGTTGCGTCAGTGTTGTTTTTGCACTTCGCAGTGTTGTTTCTATGCTTACAGAGATTGTGCCGAAGTGAAAGTTAACTTCATACATACTTAATTAAACTGTCTTGAATAACTTCATGTAACTAAATGTGCTGCAGAGAAGTAGAAGCATATAAATCACATTTTCTTGACAGGTCGTTGTAGGAAAAGTAGTAACGTTTCTGTAGCAAGTATTAGTAAGTAGCAAGTATGTATTTTAAAGTAAGTAATAATGGTTCCTCTTGTGCTGAAAATAACTCGCTAGAAAGTCTAAGGCAAGAAAATTTGTGTGAACGAGAAAATGACTGTCTTGGTCTTCTCAGTGCATTGAGTCGTGTCCCTGAATGGGTGAAAGAAGTGATAACGCTTAATGTAAAAGCCATTTTTGTGATAATTAGATGTTGTGCAGATACATTTAAAATGCAGACAGACTTCAGAGGAAGGAAAACACAAACCCCCAGAGCCATCAAACGGTCCTGACTACAGCCAGTATTTGTTTCATTATAACTGAAATAAATAGCCTGTTATTTCAGAAAAGTGTGTTACCATTTGCCCTCCTTAGAATAGGAAACTGGAAATTGTTGCTGAGCCTGACTGTTGCTGTGTTTTGGTGTATTTTTAATCTGTATACTCCTTAATATAGACCACCACAACCTCCCACTATTAGATATGTACTGTAGGCTTAATATAGACCAGAGATCCCATCTGCTTAATTCAGTCAATCTTTATTTATAGTGCAGGGACACATTTAGGAGCAGGAGTCCAGTTTACAATTTAAAAACAGGAGAGCCTCCAAGCTCTATTACAAAAAAGAAAAGCCAAGGAATTAACCAAATGAATTAAGACATTTGTGATAATGGTACTGTAATAATAGTTTAATCATGCCCTAAATTAGTTCCCTAAAACTAGAGATATTTCCCAATATATTAACCATAAACAATCAAATCATGAAGAATTAAGCAAATGTAATGGCGTGTGTCTGTGTGTGAAATTCAAACGAATGCTTACTTTTGTGAGAGACCTCCACAGTATCTGTAGACTTGCGTCTCTAAACCACTGACAAATATAATTGGTAACCAACGGAAACGAGAGTGCAAGAGACGAAATTTACTGACTGTGTTGAGTGGGTGAATTAGCTAAGTTTATGCTCAGCAGGACTTTCCTTTGACTTGGAATACTTCACAAATCACAAAAACAAATGGGTCATGACGTTCATTTAAAATGTCACTTTTTAGTCTGTGCAAACGCATATTGTTTTTGCTCTTAAGAAAGACACATCACCATACTCTCTTCTATTTGCAGTGCTTGGGGTTTATTTTGGCCATGTCCTGTCTGTGATCAGAGAGTCAAGTTACAGTAAAAGCAGCAATAGAGAGTTGCCCAATCAAACTCTCCTCTATTCTTCTTTTCTTCCACCTCCCTTGACCACAAATCCTGGTGAAAATCAGGGTGGTGAGCTGCACAATGGCTTCTGTAGCTGCTCAGTACAGCACGCAACTGCACTGTGCATTGAAATGAATGGCGTTGCTGTCACACTTGTGCATTTGGTGTAAAAGCATGGCAAGAATCTGCCCCAATCGTGCTCACAAGCATCATTTCTCTTATGTTATTATATCACTATTCTCTGTCTTCCCACCACTGACCTCACTGAAGCCTCTGGCTATCAGACACAATTATCTAGATTGTGTCAATAGAGTCAGTGAAGCAGGTAAGTCTCAGGTCAGTGACAGTGAATGAGGGGGTAATGGCCCTCACTTACTACAGTGTGTGAGCTGAACTGGAAGAAGACCAGCTCATCCAGAGAAGCTGTGTGCCTCTCCACAGGGACCTTTGTACCAAGCTGAGCAGAGTGGTGCTTTCAGAGGAAACAAAGCACAGTGTTTCTCTCTGTGTATATGAGTTTATGTTTCTGTAGAGTTTTCCACACCACTGTCCAGCTGACCTGGAGTTTATCCAAAGGCCATACTACAACAAGTTTCTACAGTCGTCTCCTCGTCCACTCTGTTCACTCTCTGTGGGTGTCAGCTGGGGCACAAAAAGGAGAAGAGCCTGGGTCACTTCCAAAATGATTTCCATTGCCGCATAAGTGCCTTTGGAAGAATGCAACTTGGTACATGCCAGGAAAGGAAAGAAATAAAGGACCCTAGAGTGAGAGCTTGAAGTGGGCCAATCGAAGTTTGGTTGGAGGAAGACTGTGGTTGCCTCTTGCCAAAGCCCAGCAGGGCAAATTGAAGAATTTGGAGCAGCGGGGAGAACAGCATGAGGTGGAGATGGAGAATAAGCTAGAATAAATGAGAGTGATTGCTGGAGTTTGGAGGAAGGTTGTCGCTGCTCTCCATGGCCAAGCCTGGGATATAGTGGAGCTTTGGAGAGGAGAGGCCACAAGATTAAAGTAAAAGACAGGAGAAAGAAGACGAAGGTGGACAAGGAGAAAGCCTCAGAAAACCACCACTAAATTGGAATAAACCGCTGAAGAATTGAGAAGACAGCTAAACGAGTAGGCGTGAAGATGGAGAACACAAGAGCTAAGGGGAAAGCAACGTTCCCCCTTTTGCATGTTTGTAATTGTTTCGGCGTGTGCATGTTCTCTCCCCCCTGTTGCTTTTGCAATTATTATCCTGAGACCAGAGGCGGTTAACAGTGCTTGAGACACTTGGGTGGCTTGATGGAGTTTGGCACCTAGTGGCGCACAGACAGGGCCTAGAGACACCACTTAGTTAATTAACCAAAAAGACTAAAGCTGATTCTCCCAGCTGATAAACAGGAATGAGGTCTTTCACCCCGCCTCTTCCCCTCATGAGAGACACTCCGGAGAGAAAAATCCTGCAGGTAGTTTCAGGCTGTTTGCTCATCTCGCAGCAACAAAGGCTGGGAAATCTTATCGGCCAAGGGAGGAAGGAGGGGAGGTACCAATTTCAGTATCATTTGAAGGTTTTTTTTGTTGTCGAGGGATAAGAAGTCGGCCTTATCATAAGTCACTGCATTTACTTTATGTGCCTTCACTCTTTGATACACATTCAGCGTATGCACTGTCATTTATGGGCCTATTTTTCTCCATGCTGTGAATTTATAAGAGACTCCCTGCAGCCTCGGTCTGTCTTCTTTGCCCCCGCAGGCTGTAATTCCTCTGAGAAATATACCTGTGTGCGCACATTGCTGTGCGTTGTTACGCACGTGTTTCTCTCTACATTGTGTGTGAGGCTGCTTTTATGCAGCTGAAGGAGAATGTTGATGAGTACGGGCAAATAAACGGTGTGGGAGCATTGGCAGACAAAGCATGCTGGGTTCTTGTAAACCAGTGGTGGAAATGATTAACATCCGCACCGTCACCAAATGAACCCCGACCGCTTCCCTACTGAATCATTTGTTCTCACTGTCAGTCTGGGGGCCTCATTTTCACCCGGGAAGGAAGGCAGTGTTTAATTGTTTTAAAGGAAACGCTTTGTCTCAATATTTTTACCATTTTTCTTAATTACTGTTTTAATTTTTCATAGTGATTGCCTCAATTTTATGACTTATCCTCTCCGTGCCGGTGAAGTGGGAGTACGATAGTTCCCGAAAAAGGCGTCTACCTGCTGTGATTTTTCTGTCTGCTCTCTTCCTGTTCCCAGCAGTATTTTGCTGAGTGTTTTCTAAACAGCATCCTGTGGTTTAGGGAGACGGATTATATCCTCGCCACTGTGTGTGTGTGTGTGTGTGTGTGTGTGTGTGTGTGTGTGTGGTGGGGAGGGGTGGGTGAGGTGGGTGGTGTCTCTCACTGCTGACTCCAGCAAACAACCTGCAGAGTGTGCAGACATCCTATGACCCCTCGTGCCTTCACCGCTGTACACAATTTGCCATCGCCGCCCTGTATATCGCCTGCACCCTGTGCCCTGACATTTTAGCTTCGCCCTCCCATTTGCCCTGTCCCTTCTCATTATGAAACCCCATCAATTGCTGTCACAATGGCTCTTTCAGACAGTCAAGCTTGTGCCCTTACCGCCATGCTCCAGCTTCACTCTGTGTGCACTGTATCCTGTTTTTAATCACCGGCTGTACACTTTTTATTGTTCCTCCGAGCTTTTTTTTCACTCCACCCTGCCCCTTCACTCCTCCACGTTCATGCATCTTTGCCACATTGACCCACAATTCTCCTCGGTTCCAACTCCCACCCCTTTTCACTTTGCCCTCACTTCATGCTGAGATGTTCAGCTCCTGCTTGCGTGACTGTGGTCTCTTACTGTCGATCTAAACATTTCCCTTCATTAGACCCGGGTCTCGTTGCGGCTGCTGTTGCAAATTGGCCTTATAGAAAAGCTTGCTGTGTTGTTCATTGAGCTGCCATGTCGGTAATAGTTGCCTGGCACCGGCTTTTTGTTCCCTTCAGAGGTAATTGCTACCAAGGGGATTAAGTAATGATATGACAAGGGTGAGGGCATGGGCGTGCCATCCGTCATCCATCTCTGAGTGTATCAGTGCACCATCTCTGTGAAGAGAGGATGTCATACTCTTGTCATTCTGTAGTTAAGACCGCAGGGATTTGGTGTTAATCACCTGCAGAGTGAGACTGAATAAAAATTCAGGCACAGTCGAGCTGATTTTGATGTTTTCACTGTTTCAGGTGTCACTGTTGCTCCTTCGCCATCTTTTCTTTTTCCTGCATCGGCACTATTTTTCTTCTTCAATGTCGCTCTGATTTTAAATGTTAGCGATGCAGTTGGGCAGTAAAACTGTTTATCCTGGGCTTCAGTAACTTTGAAAGAAAGCTCCCACAGCGACATTATTCTTCCTTTCCCAGCGAAGGCGACGTTAGAGGAAAAAAAGGAGAGAGATTACATCAAATAAAAAACACAAATGCACACAGAAACACAGCCACCACCTCCCACGGACAACTTGACCCAGCTCTCTCCTCACACACAAAGTTTTCTTCTTCTCCGTTCCTTGGCTTTTCGCTTTTTCAGCTGTACATTAAAGTGACATAAAACAGTGGACAAAGCGGGTCCTCTGTGTCTCAGCACTTGAATGGCTTGATTTCCATTCTGGTAGAGACTTAGTGTCTCGGCCTGCCAAATGGTGTGTAGACAGATCATGGCCTGAGTCTATAAAGAAATCTACTGTAGGGTGTCCACTGATAATGAGATATACTCGGCATCCAAAGGAGTGTTTTCACTTCTCCTCTGTCACTGTGGACTGACTGACTTTAGAGACTGACTCTAAAAACACATTTAAAAGGTGCTATGTCTCTCTCTTTCACACACACACACACCCAAAGAGGCATATATCTGCTTACCGCAGCGACCTCCCCTGTGAATTATCTCAATACACCAAGGCAAAAAAAAGAAAGAGACAGATACAAAAAGTTGCTGACGACTATTTGACTCCTGTCTGATCTCATTTAACTCCATGTCCCCTTACAAACACGTCGGAGCATCTGCTGATGGCATCTTGCCCTCTCAGTGGGAGACGAGAGAGGCTGGTAGAGGGTGCTTCACTATAGGTCTCCTTTCTACTCACCAGACATGTATCACATACGCACAAACACACTCCCCGCCACTTAAGTCCCAGTGCAATTTACAGTGGAAATGAAAACACTCAAAAGGCAGAGAATTTGACAGGGCGAGAGTGCTTTTAAATATGATCCGTCTTCTTTAATAAACACCACACAGGTGAGACGAAGACATAAACACCCTGTCATAATGTTGAGAGAAGTTTATACTATCTGAATATCCTTCTCTATTTCGTGGCTCAACAACTCATGCTTATGTGTGCCCTGTTTCCATTAGCCACCCAACAAGTCACTGAAAGCAAGCCATTACCACAGAAAAAGGGCTAACAAGAGATGATCTGTTGCTCTGTGTGTTTATAGTCTAACCCAGAATTTTAATTGATTTCTATGTAAGCAGTCATGCCGACTCTTCCTGATTGAGTTATAGTAATTAGATTAGAGATAAGATCACGCATTTGCAAGCACGGCTTAACTCCGACAATTATGAAGTCTCGACTCGGAAGACAGATTGACTAAAAGCAGCAAGATTGTAACGTGATGTCTTTGAATTAAAGCCTGTGATGCTAAACGGGCGCCTTTCCTACAGGGATTAGTCGTCCTGAACGACCTATCAAGCGGCACCTCGGGTCCAAATCTGCTCACTTGAATCAGCGAATGCCTTCTGCGCTGCCTCCCAGCAGTACATAGCATTTATGTTCAGCCACTCTGAACGCAAATGAGCTATTTTGATGCTGGGAAGCAAGGATGTTTTTTTCCTTTTGCTTTGTAGCTTCCAGCTGCTCAAACGTTACACTGAATCTGAGACTGATGCAACAGATAAAGTTGTTTATATGCTTCTTGGATGTACAGCATAGAAACAACAATACCGCTAGTAGAGCTGCCTAACAACATGCTACTGCTGTTACTATTTGTATGTGAAGCCTATGACTACTTGTGGTAATACCACCAATGTAATAAAGTCGGACACAGAGCTGGTGCTGATGGGGTCGGATTCTGCTATGTGGGTTTTAGGAAGGGGATTGTGTTGTTTGGCCATGGTACAAGGATCAGAGGCATGAGGACTGATGCCAAAGAAATACCAGAGAACCTTTAGAGAACTGCCAAAGGACGGGGAACGGTTGTTTAACAAAGTTCCCTTACACGTGTTTTGTTTGGCTGCACAGCCCAACAATACATATGACTCCCATTTGTCCTGTTAACTTAATCTGCTTCCTTCTCTTCCATTTCTCTCCTTCTCTCTTGCACAAAAGTTTGTATCACACCCAAAGGGCAAAGTAGTTTCTGATTAAGGAAACTGAATCAACCTCAAACTGCCAGGGGGACAATAGGAAGGAGACGATATTACCAGGCTACAGGATGGCCAACCTTTTCTTGGCCTTCCTCTACAGCACCAGGTTTAGTAAGTAGGGTCATGACTGAATGTTTGGACGAAGGCAAAGCTTTTCCACTTCTAAAACCTCCTGACTGAATTTTTGCAAGCTCATGAACATCCAGTCGTCTCTGAAGGGTTGGCCCCGAGCAGATGGCTCATCGTCTCACAACCATCAGGATCATTTTATTTAGCTGTTTGTCACACTGGAAGACATAGGAGACCTCAATCTCTTCCCCTCTCCATCTATGGTGACCTGCCACGGCTCCAGCCTGAGAAGGCCTAATGGAAACTCTCTCTCTTAGTGCTGCAGGTTTTAGGGGGTTGGTTGGCTGCCGGGACTGTCATCCTGATGGAATATTGGATAACAAGGGGTCAAAGGTCATGTTTACACATCAAATTTTCCATTTCCTTCATGTCATGTCAAACATGAGATATGTGGCAGCCGGGGGAGGAGAAAAGGGAAGGTTGACTTGACACGACATCACATTGACTTTCACTCTTTTTTAGTTGCTGTCACTCAGCCTCCCTCCTTCTGCATCTCACTTACATTTCACAAACACGTGGAGACAGGTCGAGCTTGCAGCGTGACACTGGCCCAATTTATCACCCGCTAAGTGCTTGATCTGTCACAAAATTCACACATGCCCAACCTTAATATTAGCATTTAAATTGAGTAACCATTGGAGGGTGTGAGAAATCACAATATTTGTCTTGCCACAACACTTTTTCACTTTGGCTTTTCTTGGCTATGGGAGAAGTACAATAACCAATAATGTCTTTCCTCTGATATGATAAAGAGCTGTCATGATTGATTTCCTTGCTGCTACGACTCTGTCCCCTCAATTAATTCAGATCTGTCTCCATCCTCCAATGCTGTCGCTCCTTGCCCGTCTTTTTTTGTTGTTGTTGTTTTGTTTTTTTCGCTTTTCTCTTTCTAACTTCGGCTCTTCTCTGCTCCCAGAGCTCATTTAAAATACCTTAATGCTGTCGGCCATTGTCTGTGGTCTGCTGGTGGTGCTTTGGCACGAGCAGATGTTTGTGGATTTCGACCGCCTCTGACATGAATGCTAAAAATGTGCAGGCGGTTTCAGGCAGGCGCTCGGCAGCGCTTCTGAAGAGTCGAAGTCGAGAGTGGAAGCTTTTTTTTTTTTTGTAGAGAAGTTTCAGCCGAGTACTTTTTGACGCTGCAGTCCTCAACTCCACTGAGCTCAGCGCCGGAGATTACAGAGAATATCTATGAATACTTTTTTTCTTTTAATCCCTCTTTCTAGTTAAGAAGGGGAACGCTTTATCTTTGTGTGTGTGTGTGCATGCGAGTAAGTGCAAGAGAAAGAAGTGGAGAAAAGTGGAGGTGATGGCGGAGTTGATTGGCTAAAGTGGTCTGTTTGAGTCATGCAGATGAAGGTCACATCACGGCCTCCCTCCCGGCTGTTAGGGTGAGAGCGGGTGACCTCTGCTTCATTAACTCTGTAATTCGCTCATAGCCCTCCCTCTGTGTGTGTGTTCATGTGCAGAGTGTGTGTGTTTGTGCCTTGTTTGCATGCATGCAGAGGCTGATGGAAGGTTGTTGTTAATAAGGGAGACAGCATCAAGACAGATATGAGAGAGACGAGCAAAGTGAGCAAGAAAAAGTAAAGTTTCTCCCGTCAGCTTCTTGATGCAGACCCCCTCCTTCCTCCCACTATCCTATTCCCTTCTTCCAAACTGAAGAGGAGGGCTGCAGGCAGAACAAGCAGACAGGTCTTTGATCTCCAAGATGATGGTTACCAAGCCCCCCCCACCCCCTCCATCTTTTTCTCTCTCTGTATATGTCTTCCTCGCTCATTCCTTCACTCTTTTTTTTACAACCACACCACGTCCTCCACAGATATGAGCCTAATCACAGACTCGCCAAGCAATGACACACCCAGCAACTTTCTCCTCTTTCTTTCCTCATCTTTTTCTCTCCGCCTTTCATGTCACCGTCTATGCTACCCCTGCTCCTTCTCCTCCTATCACGTCCTCCCTCCGTCTCCTCCATGCGGTGATTGGGAGTGGAGCAAACACAAGTTGTCACACACTTCATCCCAGACTCGAAATGATGCGTCCTGTCGACACGCGCTCGGAAGCGGCCGCCGAGTACAATGGGCGGCTGGCAGGCAGGTGGAATTTTGGGTAATAAATGAAAAGGATTTTGGCTTCTCTGAAAACAAAAGAGTTTTGAAAACAAAAGAGTTTTGAATCAAATCCATTTAGGGCGTAAATTGCAGTTTAATATCCCTTTTTATTTTTTCAGTCTCTCTGCATAATGTAAGATTTCCCCCCAAAGTCTTGTTTTGTCACTAATTTGTAAAAAAAGAAAATAAAACTGGACTCAACTGGATTAGACAGAATTTGTGGCGAATAATCACATTAAACAGTGAAACCTTTAACACTTTAATCACAATTCTCTTGGCAATTTAAAAGACAGTATCATTATTTCATGAACTACTAATTTGCCTATTGATTTGAATTTAATTTATCTCTCCCCAAATTCAGCCAGCCTCAGGAGCCCTGTTAGCAGATAATGTATTTACTTAGTAATCAAACGTAAGTAAGTAAGTAAGTAAGTAAGCGTTTGGATGGCTGCGCTCCCATCAAGATCCGTTTCATGTGTGTGACAGAGAGAAAGGCTTTAAACAAATGAACAGAACATGTCACTTGTCAAGTCACAGCGGGTTGGAGGCTATTCTGGAAATTAGACTCCATAATTGTAACCGGCCGCATGTTTGCAAACTTGATTACAAAGAATCTTCCTCTGAAGATAAAGATGATGGAGAGATGACTTAAATATGAAGAGAGGAGATTCATATGTAATGTTGTGCTTTCTAAGAGCGGTTCACAGTTTTCAACATCATGTCTATAGTGTGTTACTTTGTGGACTGGTTTTGTCCTGACAGAGACAATTAATTATTGCTTCTGAGACATTTATTTGGAGATCACCAGGCAGAATGATTGAATGATGTTAGAGCAAACCAAAAGGAGAGCAGCCACCCAGAGCAGAGGCTGGCAGCAGTGCAGTTAAGTGCTCTACACATAGGTGCATTTTCATTGGTATTCTTCCCATTCATTGCAATAAAAAACAGGTTAGCACTGTCAGGATTCAAGTGGGATAGCAAGGGATTATAGGGTGGGATGGTGTATTTTCCTCTTAGCTCGCTCACTCGCTCTCTTACTCACTGCACCTCTCTCTACCTCTGTTCCTCTCCGGCCTCTCTTCCCCTCTGCTCTTCTGTATGTTGTGGGAGTGTTGTTCAGACCTTGCAAAGCCCCTGATTAGGCAACTGTACTGCGGAACAGCAAATAGCTGTGTTTTTCTTATTTCTCCCTGGATGGAGACAAACAGACAGATGGACTAACAGACCGACAGGTAAAACACTGAAAAGAGGATAAAAAAAAATGGTATTGGAAATGACTACAGCAGCAGGAAGAGAAGTAACTGCTGGAGCTGGAGATATTTGGCCCATCTGCAAAAAAGGTCATATACTAAGAAATACCTGAAAAATATTGAGGCAGCCCAGATGATCCATCCAGATGTATTCTATTTTCAGGGTCACATGTACCCCAGCCAATCTCAATTTTATGTATGGAACTACATATGTTGCTTTGAATTTAAAGTCCCCATGTTGTAGGGATTAGGATGCCTCTATATGTAATAGTGTTCAAGTGGAATCAGCCAATTTCATGCTCGAACTCAGCTCCACTATAATTTATTATAGGCAACTTAACCTATAGGCAACTCATTTTTGTTTTTAAGACCTGTAATACATGTCGTTTTTTATTCAGTATTGCAACTCAACATTGTTTCCTCTAACATCCATCTGAATATGCTATCTACTCCATTAGTCCCATGTAATCACAGTATTTTCACAGTTGCCTCATGCTAATTATGAAAGTTGTTTTTTTCAATTTCATTACATTTGTTCAAATGTGAACTGTGTAAATGCTAACTAATTGTTAAAATATAAAGTGTAGTGACTGTTATTGTTGGTGCAACTCAATTATTATAGCGATTCTGCTGAATTTTACACAGATCAATCGAGTATGTAATTGCTTTTTCACCTTGGCTGTGCTTGATTTTTACTTTATAGTTTGTCTTACTCAAAATAGCAAGAAGTTTACCCAAATGGATAAAAGGTACCTTGATTTAATTGAGTAAAACAGTTGTTTCAGTGAAGGTAAAAAAACTAAAACTTCTGTCCTCAAATTAATTCTTTTTTTTAGCTTAATCCCATAATAACTAAATATTAGGAGTAGTATGTGGTGTCCATAACCTGCTGACTCATTTAAAGAAGCATGTAACATCACAAGAGCATGTCAAACTCTGCTGAAGGTTTCATATTTTAAGATTAGTTCCCGAAGTGATGGAGATATAGTAGATTTAGTTGGAGAAGGTGCCCTGGTTTAGGGGATAGGAGACAGGCTGCAGTAGGTGCAGTGACAGGTTGGGTAGTATATATGACACAGTGCGATGCAAAGAAGGGGTTGCCATCGGGTTGGGTGGGTTGAGCTGCTAGTCGAGTAAGGTGTAGTTATGTGGAGCACAGACTAGAGATGGAAGTAATGTTTCAGACAAAGTGACATGTAGATCAGGGAGGTAAGAAACAGGTAGGTGTTCATTAGTAAGTGCACAGCGATGTGTAACAGTTTTCCTCCAACTCCAGCATCGCCCTTCACATGCGGCTCACGCACAACATCCTCAATTTTAAAGTAAAAGCGAGAGGATCGAAAGTAAAATCTCCTCAGAGTAGGCTGTGAGGTGCCGAAGGTGCTGATATTCCACAATGTAGTCTCACCTTCTCAAGGATTAAACATATTCTGCTTCCTTTCTGTCTCTGTCTTTGTTCCGTCTCTTTCCGTATGGAACATTTTCACATAGACTCCCTTCTCCTCCCTCACTCTACATCAATCAGTCAAACTAGTGGTTTTTTGCTCTTTCTCAGAAATTTCCATACTCTGTCAAACTTCGGCAGGAAGTTTTTCCATTCTCTCACAAACAGGAGATCAGGACTTGTCCTCAGTCCAGTAAACTTGCAGCACATGAGCAAAGCATTGCACAAGCGGCTGCAGGGTTCGGTAGTGGAGCACTTCTTACAGCGTTACAGCTGCGTTCATTTCCTTTAAATAATGTTTTGTGATTTGACTGATAGAGGACTGATTAAAAAACAAAACAAAAAACGGATTAGCCTTAAAGAGCAATCATTTTATGGCAAGCAGCAACTGATGTTTTACATCTGTACAGAGTACTTTTCCTAAAAGAAAATAATTCCTGAACCAAATGTGAGCCAATTTAACAATTTTCTTTAACCTCTGGCGAACCCTACACTTTATAAAAACATGAAACATGTCTTCAAAGTGAATTTCATAATTCAATGTTACCATCTGTTATGGTAATATATAATCATTAAATAGCAGGAAAAACCTCAAATTGTTGTAAATATCTGCCATATGAACTCACATTCATATAAAGTGAAATAACAAGTCTGTTCTTAGATGAAACAGATCAAGAGGAACAGATAGTAGGTCTATATGGAAACAATTTACTGCTCTAATCCTATAAGATATTGTAGATACTGCGGTATCCTCAGTGCAGAGATATGTTTATGCATAAACAGGAATTTTAGTGTTTCCACCACAAATTCACCACACATAATAATAAATATATGCACCGGCAGTCTATTTGTGTATAGACTTGGATAGCTAAGGTGTTGTATTGTGTTACCAACACAATGGAGGTGAATAAAATATAGTTGGTGGTACACCTTGAAAAAATTCAACATCTCTCTGCAGAAACAGCGTCATTGTTACTGTGGACAATCCACAGAACACAATGTTTCCAGTGTTTTTACTGGAGGATTATTTTTTTCTATTAAACTGCTGACAGTGTGGTCGGTGGAAACCATGCCATTCATACCCAACTGCCCAACCTCATTGGACAAGATCTCCCCATGCTCACAAACCCCAATTTAACCCCTTCCACTGCCCTTTACCCGCAAAGTATAAGTAATAAGCAGTAAGTACTGTCCAAGTATTTTAAAGCAAACAGACCCTTTTGTAACATTCCTGAGCAGAACGGACGTTTGATGCTGTGAGGTTCAACAGTCTCTTCAGTTTCTTCAGTAACCTAACCAGTGCTGTTAGTTATCTGTCAGACAAAAGACAGCTCTGACTCAAATTTCTGTGAAAAGTACCTTAAAAAACCACTCATCTTAGCAAGTTTTAAGATCCAGACAGGTGGGTGTGTTTAAAGCCTTAGGACTGACTCATTTATATATTTCCATTGTGCAACTTGCCGTTGATCTCACAAAAGCACTGGAATGGCTTTGGAAGAGTAATTTGACCCGTGTTAGATAGTATAGCCGTGGGCCACACTGCTTTACTACCTAGCGTAGTTCACCTTAGAACAAAGTAAGCCGGGTCTAAGCCAGCTGGCAACATGATCCGCCCTGAAATGATTCCCAGGCATTTGGGGGTCACACACACGAACAAGTCTCTCAGAGGGCCATGTCACATCGGAGAGGAGCGTTCCCTCAACATTGGCTAAGGAAGGGAAACCTGATCTGTGCATGCACACGAACACGCAACACTCACACCCCGTCTGACGGGCACAAGAGTGTGAAAGGGACAAGGCTGAGTTAAGCGTACGGCCCCAGTGAGAGAGAGTGTGCGGTATCGATTAGTATTTGATCCCTGCCAGTGGGTCCTCTCTTGTGTCTCCCTGCAGGCTCCATGCTGACCTTCTCTCTGACTGTCTGTCTCTGCACACACACACACACACACACACACACACACACACTGAGCATGAGCATTACCTCTTGCCATGTGCGTGATACCCTTACCCTTGATGGAGATGGTGTGAGATGGTGTGTGCGGGCGTCACAAAAAAACAAAAACAAAGGGGAAGAAAAAAAAGAAAGAATAAAGGAAAGGATTTGGCTTTGGGCATGTGATAGAAGACAAATGGAGTGACTCAATAGGTCCATTATGTGCTGGGGAGGGGTGGTGGTTGAGAGATGGATGGCAAAGACAAGGCTTTGAATGGATGTGAATAGATGTAGGGAAGAAGCACAGTTAGACTAGGCAATCTGCTTAACCAGCTTACAGCTCCTGGCCCTGTTCCCCACTCTCCATCCCCTCACACTTTCTGTGTGTAATCAGACGTACTTCGATAGCAGCTATTATCCGAACTGTGCCAAGTGTGCATTAGCAGTCTCCTCTAATATTGTTATTAGGCAAATTCTTCAGTCATCTTACATTTCTATGCACATCTATCTGTGACTCGGGGTCAGAGGATTGGAAGTAATATTTCCAGCTACTTTCTATATTTCTGCACGTTCTCAACCACTTCTGAACTTCCTTTTATCTTTGCCAAGCCCGCTGTACCCTTTTCCCTTTAATCTATGTTCATCTCTTGCTCTTGATTCCCCCCTATGTGCCCTTTTCCTCTTTGTGTCTCCTTTGCATTTTCCTAGCCCTCTTAGTCCTTGCTTCCTCTCGCCCTCTATAACTGTTAAGTCATGTTTTATAGTTCTATTTGCTGGCTGGCCCAGCTGCTGTAATAGAATTGCTCCTTCCTACATGGACAACAGTTTCCAGGGTAACAGAGACGGGGGAGAGAAGGCCACAGAGTGCACTGTGGTATAGTCAATTTTATCACCAGAATGTTTTGGCCCATTTCTGATACAGACACTGCATGAATTGCTAAAAACCTGAGGTGTGCAGATGAAGATGTAGGACAGCAATGTGTCCATCAGCCAAAACATTATTGCAGTTTGAAATTTTTGTGATTGCATTTACTTTTTTCCCAGAATGAGACAAGTGTTTGTGCTAGCTCCTGTGGCTTGTTGTAGAGGTTGAGCAGGTGATGCATTGTCCATTGTCAGAAGTAACCCTCGCTGGCATTTGTAAGGAGAAGGAGTGAGCTGGAATGCCTCGCAGCCATTCACTGGCATTTTCCTAATCACTCCATCTCATCTTTTATTACCTCGGAAAGTCGTTCTGCTCTTGGGTGCTGGCACTGCAGATGTTTTTACCGCCTGCAGTATTGGACATTTTGTCAGCGGCAGAATAGAGAAGAGCAGACAGACCACAATATGACTGTCAGTAATATCCTCACATCGCTCCAGGGAATTAATATTCACACGTAGAATTGCAACACAACGGCATTAAGAAAATATCCCTTCGCCAAATCTTTATGTCACCCTGGGGATTGAGAAGAGAATCACAATGCAAAGATGAACTATTCATACATACCCACATTATTACCGTTATTTGAGCAACCTCACAGATATTCAGGAAAACAAACATCAATCAAAGCAATGAAAGCCATGAAATCCTGAGTTGAAAACAGCTAAAAGAGTACCCATAATCATATATTCAGTTACTGTAGCACATTGGTTGTTGACTGGGTCAAAAGTATATCTTTTGGGGGTATTTTACAGTCACAACAAAAGACCAGAATTATCTGTATTTTTCTCTGTATCTCCTAGATTTGAAGGAATTCAAAGATCTGAAGTTTTAAGGAGCACATTTTTAAAATTTAAACCAAAAGTTCACCAACAAAGACACCGTTCGCTGCAGTTCCCAGTAAACAAGATATTCTAGCAGTGAGCAATGTTTGTACCAGAAAGAAAAATTGGAAAATAGAGAGAGATAACTCAAATAATCCTTCAAAGTAATGGGAAAAAACTCAATTATAAGACAGTGATTGTGCAGAATAAAAGTTTTTATAACCCAACATTTGCTCCGATTTTTTTGTATAATTGAGTTTTAAATTAAATTTGAATTCATTAAAAAAACACATCAATTTGAAGACATTAAAAACACAATCATAAACAGAAATAATTAGACCATGCTTAATATGGAGTTGACCCTCAACTCCTGCTGCGTTGCTCCAGCTTTCTAAAGATATACTCATACAAACACACATCACCACTATAATCAGAGTGGATAATGTTTGATGGCCACCTCTCTGGAGCCAATAGATCCCTGTTTGTTATTCCTGCCCACTCTAATGTCATCGTGTTTCTATAAAAGGGGATGAGATGAGTGAGGGATAGTGTAACTCTTTACTCAGGCCTGGCCACTGGTACTTAGTTGAGGCTGAAAATGTGGGTGTATGTGTGTGTTTCAGGGGGGTTGTTGTATAGAGTGGTGCAGCGTAAGGCAACAGAGAGAGAGAGAGAGACAAAGAGGGAGTACGGCTATATTTAGTCTGACCTGAGTGCCCGTGTGTTGAAGAGGCCAGGCAGAGAGACAGGTGCAGCGGCTGGTCATTATGGAAGAACACAAGAGCCTTACAGTCAGAGGCTGATAATGGGGGCTCATCTGACAACTACCTATAGCTCTACCTCACCGCCTATATTTAGCTCAGATTCGAGACCAGTGGTTGGGGCTTAGAGCTGTGCAGTGTGGGTGCAAGTGTGCAAGTGTGTAAATGTGAGCTGGGACTCCAAGAAAAACAGTGGGTGTGTGGGTTGGGATTGGACAGTGGCGGAGCTGTCTCTAGGGAGACTGGCATCTGTTTGAAGACGGCATGCTGTCTTAGCGGTGTTTGCTCAGGCAATGCAGCCAATCATAGAGGTGTCACCGACCTGCAGGGTAATGCGTCTCAGCATTACACAAATATGAGCCGGCCTTGCAGTTTGTCATATCCCTCTAACATCTGCTGGCCTGTGCAAGTATGAGCTACATGCGTCTTATTTGTATTTGCAACACACCCCAAACTCGGTTCTGACGTTACACTTCACGTATACTGTTTTACAGTCAGGCAAATGTCAAATAGAAGATGTTTGACGTCAAAACAATTTAGCAGATGTGTTTCCGTTTAAATCTAAAAAAAAAAACGGGCTTAGAAATCAGCTTGTGTCAGGAGATTGTAGAGAGCTTTATTTGTGTATTTCTTTCCTGTCCTTTCCTCTATTCCCTGACCCACACAGCTTGTCTCTGAACACAAAACAAATATTGGGTGCCGTGTATCTAGTGGAGTCCATCATGATTCTTTACCCCTCAGCCTGTCTGTCTGAGAAAACCCAAGGGACTCAAGGGAGGGACTGAAAAAAGAGGAACTAATCAGAGTTACAGAACTGTTCATCCTTGGACCGCTCTCTGGGACAAAAATGCTGTGTCACCATACTGACCCCCCCCCCAAAAAAAATGACATTGCTTTAACTTTCTAAAGTTAAAATAGTACATAGACAAACTGTGTCTTTACCTAAGGTGGATTTCTTAAAGGCATAGTTCAACATTTTTGCACTCAGATGAGTAGATTAATACCACTGTCACATCTGTACTGTTAACATGAAGCTATACCACATGCAGCCGCTTAGCTTATCAGAAAGACCTCCTGAAGCAGGGAGTTCATGTGTGATGCTATTTTTTTGGGCCAGATGGAGTGACTTCCCTGAGGTTGCTAAACAAACTCCAGGAATTCACTGAACCTGGTCAAGATATAGTCCAACACACATCCTCCTGAAACACCAAGATATGTTGTTTTTACACTCATGTTTTTGTGCAGATCAAACAAACAAGATAGAACGTGTTATAAGAGATGCTTGGTGGATTTAGGTTACCTTAGTTGTTTACCTTTGTTCCCAGCCTTTGTGCTCAGCTAACCTGATGAGGCAGTATCTTAATTTCTAGCTTATAGACAGTTATAAGCAGGCCACTCATTTGCATTTTACTATACGTATAATTAAATTAATGATACAATAAAATCAAGATGAAAGGTCCATTGACTTTTCATTTAAGGGTCACTGCTTCAGTTGTGCCATTGAGACCAACATGAATGGAGTCAAGTCAGGTTACAGGTTGGCATCAGAGTGTGAAAATAGAGCGAGAGCTCCATGGTAATCCAAGGCAAGTGAGGAGATACTCCTGATAATTATAATGTAATGTAATATGATGTATTAGCTCTGTCCCGATGAAATAATACCACCTGCTCCAATTGCAAACACCCCATGGAGCGGAAGGAGGGGTAAACTCCAACGTTGGCTCTTTCGATTTCACGGAGAAAGAGCACTGTTTTTACAGCGCAATTTAGAAAATGAGTTTTTCATGCACTCGCTGGTTTGATTTGTGCATTTATACGTTTCCATTTTGTTGCCAAACATCGAATGAGTCAGTTGGGAATGCAGCATGTCATAGGAGATACCATTTTATCTAGCCCTGCCTGTTGGCTGCAGATTGCAACAGACGAATAATTTTCGTCTGTTTGATGTATATGGCAGCGCTCCGAAAAACGTCTTCATGGTTGTGAAGAGAGGAATTTGTTGGAAAGAGATTTGATTAAACTGCTGCACAAGTTGTGCTCTGTTTACTGTTGCTAAGTGAAAGTTCATAAGTGAGATATGGGGTTTACAGATGACCTTTAGTTGAGTCATAAATTGTCAGCTGGACCCTTCACCCCCGGCCCCAGTCTGCTTTAAATCTCACAGGGAATGCACCATTTAAACCATTAGAGTGTAATCTGAGAGGAAGGGGCTGGCTGTATGGGCGGGTGTTGGGGTTGAGAGGGGGTCAGTGATTTTTTAAATTTTTTTTTTTTCCATCTTCTATTTCAGTTCAGAAAGCCAAGGTCACCGCCACTTGAGGAGTTCGAGTGAAGACGCTTTGCATTCTGGGTAAAGGGAGGCAGTAGGTGGGAGGGGGGTAAATGACATCAGGCAGGGCGGTGAAGGAGACAGAAATAGAGAGAGGTAGGAGGCTGTGATGGAGGAGTTTGGGGATATGAAGGCTAGGAGAGGTCTAACCTGCCCGAGGCAAAGACAGAGATGGAACAGGGCCAAGATGATAAGAGGGAAGAAGAGGTGTGTCTGTAAGGGGTTGGTAATTTAATCTCTGGTCACTGAATTGAAAGTTGAAGTACTTGGCAGCAATGCCTGAGTGAGCGAGACGGGGGGGAGGAAAAAAAAAAGAAGATAAATCCATAGAGTCGATTAAAACTGCTGTTAAAAATGTATAAATGTGCATCTGATTTGGAGTGACTCACATGTGTGTTTCTTTCAAGCACTTTGTTTGTCTTTAGCAACGTAATTTGTTCTGTTTGAGCCGAGGATGTATGAATATGTATGAGATGAGTATTTCCCAGTGTGTTTGCTTCCCATCACGTTAGCTCATTCCTCTCCTAACATTTATTTATTTATTTATTTATTTTTTTAAGAGATTGAGTAAAGGCTGGAGGCGAGCGTATGGGGGGGAAGGATATGACAAAAGGCTGATGTGTATTGTTAAAGTGTTGTTCAGAGTGTGGTGTGCGAATTCTCGAAAAGCAACACACAATCTAATTTAATAATAATGTATTTCAGCTTGTTAAAATAATTCTGAAGCTGATATGTGGATTATAAAAGATTTTTACAGGCAGGAGGAAAACAAGTAAATCCCATAATTTGTTTGTGGGCAGCTTAAGTACACTATTAGAATTGCTTTAAATTAGATAAATAGATGCATCTGTTGGTTTAATAGACATAAGAGACCAATTAATAGAGTGGAGCTCTGGAGTTTATTCAGTCTGTGCGTGTGAGTGCATGTATTTGTTTCTGTTTACTTTATTGATTTAAAGGCCCTGCAGTCCAGGCAATCAAGATTTTAAGCTTGCAATAGATTTCTTTATGTAAATATTTCCATGCACGCAGACGCATACGTAAGCCAAACTCCCTGCTCCCCCTACACCTCTTTACAGATGCGTGCCCAGCAGCTGTGAGCAGCAGTGACTCAGGTTCTGTATCCGAACATGATGTGCCGTCCCAGTTTCCTTGCCTGCAGCTTCTCCTCAGCCACAGCCAGCTCGGCTCACCACCCATTTATCAATCGGCATTAGGCTGTGGTAGGTAGGCAGACAGGTCAATCCACCTCCAGATGGGTCCATATTAGAGACAGCCGCTCCATCCATCTGAGCCCAAACTATCCACCCTCCGCCAGGAGTTCACTCGCTTGACTTTAAGAACTCTCAACGGGATCTGAAACACTTTCTGAACATTTCAGAAGTTAATAGTAAAGGAGAAGGAAATTTGGCGTCGAAATACATGTGAGGATAAGTAAATATATACGCCGCTGATGCATTATTCCTTCTCAAATCAATCACATTTTCTCGCGCTATCATCTGCCTGTCTTCGCAGCCATCTCCCCTCCCTCCCTCTCTGTTTTCCCTGAGCCCATAAAAGTTGGAGCACTTTAATAAGAAGATGAAAAGGGGGAGAGGAAGTGTGTGATGTGATGGAGATGAGAGAGATGATAAAATAGAGATAGATTGGATGTGGAATGAAGCCACAGGTGACGGGTCTCATCCCCTCCAACCTCTTTCCTCCACCTAAAATCTTTTTTTTTTCATCCTCGTTTGCAAATCCTACATCCTGCCAGTCATTCCAGCCATTTTTCCTCCTCACTGTCTCTTTTTCTGTTTTTCTCCCCGCCTCCTGCTGCTGTTTCTTTCTCCTCTCTCTCTCCCTCCCTTCATATATATAGGACGTGCATGGCGTAGAGCGCCGCTTGGATAATTAGCAGTAGTTTATTAATTATGAATGAGAGCGGGTTCTGTGGGAGCCAGGGAGTGGGCCTCTCGCAGAGTCTCATCAATTAAACAACAGAGTTTCCCAGCCTTTTGATTAAAGATAAAGAGGAAATAGGATGATCAATAGAGACCTGTTAGAGACTGGCAGAACAGATGAACAAAATGCAAGGAAGGAAAGACGGAGAAAAAGATAGACAGAACAGCAGATGAGGGGAGGAAGGAGCCTCACCGACGCACCGACGGCTTCCCTGCTTAGAGGTTCATCATGTGACTGCGATAAAAAGTGGCTGGATGGGTCGAAAATGTGGGATGTGTGCGGCGGAGACACTGGTGCGTGCGTCGGCGTGTGAACATTTCGTGTGACATCGGCAGCACGGTGGGAAAGCCTTGCGATCCGTCTGCATCAATCGTTACTCTGCCCACACAGACCAATGGTTGGACCGTCGCCAAGGTGCCAGTGCGCCGGAGTGCCAAAACCCTGCTGTCTGTTCTCGCCCTCCTTTTTTCCTCTGCCTCTCTTTTCTCTCCCCGCCCTCGCCCGACTCTCTTTTGTTCTCTCGCCTTCCTCACCACGTTTTTTTCTCCTCTCTCCCGTCTGTTACTCCTCATCTTTTCTCACCTCCTACCCCTACTGCCGCCGCTTCTCGCTGCGGTCAGTTGTTCAACATGTCTCCCCCATCAGGAAAGTCTGGTGTGTCATTTTTGTTCCCCTGAAGAGATTTTAGAGGTCTAAACCTCTTTCAAGTGTGTTTTTTTTTTAATTGATTTATACAGCAGAGAAGTGCCTAGGGGAAAAAAGGGTTAGATGTGACAACACTGCAGGAATCGCTTTTTCTGTTTGAATCCCGTTGTTTCAGAAGATGTCACGCATTCACCAAGACACCCCAAACAACCAAGGGATTACAACCCCTCCCACACACACCTACTGTCTCTATCTCTGAACATATGGGTTTCTCTCACGGCCTCCCACATGTTCCCCTTCTCAGTAGCCTTGACGTTCAGGCCAAGCGTGCAGTGAAAGGCCTTTTGATGGACTGCCTGTGCTGGTACTGTTAATTGATGCCATGTCTGATTACACTTTTACACCATGCACAGGAGGCTGCTAGGTTCCTGTCCAATAAACGGCTATAAAAAGTGTGTGGATGATGCTGTCGTGCTCATCACAAACACACATATACACACTCTGTGTCTCTCCAAAGCACACACTCCCCGATTAAAAACTCTCATCCCGTCGCTCCATCCAGGTGAAGCATAAAAGGAAATTAGCTTTCACCCATATTTCCAGTTCAATTACTTTTACTTGCTTTTGAAATTGACTTTCAAGAGCACATCAACTGGGGCTGGTTGTAAAGATGTGCTAGACTAATTTATCGTCTAAGGCCAGTTGGCTCAGTTTGACTAGTGCAATATAAAAATAAAGATTTATAAATCATTGTCAGGCTGAAAGGTTATGCACCCGTAGTACATGCGGGCTAACTTAAATATAAAAGCTGCGTTTTGTAAAAAAACAAACAATCATACCTGCTGACAACACAAAAAAATGTTTAAGTTAGATATGGGAATGAAAACAATGCAGTAACCTCGTAACATTTTTCTCTGTCATTACGGCACTCATCATTGTGTCCTCCATAAAGTGTCCTTCTGCCTGTGATATGATGAAGTGGTTCATTGTGGGTTTTTAGCATTTAAATCTCGATTTCGATCACTGGCTCTGTTTTCTATGCTCTCATAGGTGTTTTCCATGTTTCTGATTAGGCAGGGCATCTTGCCTGTGGTGCCATCACCATTTTCAAGGGTATTTGTGAATGGTAAACTATTTTCACATGTCTTAATCTACTCATCACTGTCACTTGCTTCTGTTTGGATCAAAAACAAAGAGTTGAAGCTGGAAATCTGAGCTTCAACCTGTTTTCTCATCTTTGCAATCTTTGATCACTATAAACAGCATCTGGTGCTTTTTGACTATCCAGCTCCTCTCCCACTTACAGAAAGATCAGCTAATAGAAAAAAGAATCCCAACATCTGGTCAGCTCTATGCTTTCAGCAGCCACCGTATATTAACGGCACTGAAGCTAAAAGCAAACATATTTTGGTATCAGGCGAGCACATGTTTTTTGCATTTCGAGCATCCTCTGCCCTCACTGTCTCCCCCTCCCCGCACGGCAGCAGCTTCCCTCTGTCTTGGCATCCTCTTGTGTAGCAACTTGCCAGGTTACATGGCATTACTCGCATTACTCAAACCCCCTTCAAAGCCCTTCACTCATCATGGCTTGAGGATAAATAAGGCAGCCTCCCTGGCCCCTTTGGGGAGTTAAAGCTCAACTTGACGAGTCAACCAGCCACTGAAGCAACTTCAGTGGAAGCCTAAATTCCTTCTTTACTTTTGATTGGTTATGGATTTTGGCCCTTTTTGCTATCTTAGCATGCGCACAGCATCTGCTCACTAAAAATCAAAGTGACTCTTGGCTTCTTTAGAGAAAGGCTTCGTTTGTTTTCACATCCTTGGATGAGTTTGAATGTATAATGAGAGCTCTAAACTTTTGTGTGGGAAGTTTGCTATCATTAGCAGCTACAATACTTTGACTTGATGCATTCACAGGCAAACATAGCCCGAGGCTGAAATCAGCTTTGGCCAGACGATGGTTCATAACTGAAAAAACGTTGTGCTTTGTGCTTTACAGAATAAAAAAAAGATATATAAATGAGTTTTTGTGCTGAATAGAACATATTGAATTATTTTTTATTTCTCCATCTTTATAATAACACGTAAAGTGTAAAGTAGCGATGAAGGTCGATGTGCTCACAGTAAATTAATAAGGCAGACAAACATCGAGATCGAGTCTTGACATATCAGCTTTTAAAATGAGAGTTGAGGTGTTGAAATCAATCCATCCCAGTGTAATAGCCACAATCAATAGATTACTTTCTGACAAAGTACATTTCTTTGTGTCAAGATGAGCAACAGTGTTGACCTTTGAGGGGCAGAGAGTTCAGTATGAAAGAAGCTACCATATATTAACCTTATTTAAACTCCTCTGTTGCCCTTCAGAGGTATGATTTCTAAAAAGTTACTGCATGACACTAGAACTGATGAAAAATTAATGCATTTCTTGATCGAGCTTGTGAATCACAGATAATCAGCTGCGTTGGTCAGCTTTTATTTAAACTCGACCATAAACAGCTCTGCAAAAGAGGTGGACTTTCTGAATTGATGGTACAAATATATATATTTTTTTGTTTTAATGTGTTTTCTGTCCTAATAGTGATAAAGCCATGCTTGCTTGTTGTCTGCTGCCACCGGAATTATTTTTTAACCTGAGAACAAAAAGCCAGCAGAGAATAAACGGCACATAAAGAGATATTGTAACTAGTGCTACCGTGTTACAGTGTAGTTCACCAAATAACCCTGAGTGCAGTTACTATATCTACAATCGTCTAGCACTGTAGATTTTGTGAAAGACGAGCGCATTCATTTCACAGTGCTTTCTGGACTGTGGCTAGGTCTTCATTTGTGAATTTAAGTTGGCAAATATGAATGAATGTATTCGAAGAGAGACACACACACACACGCACACATACACACATGTTGATTCTCATATTCACTGAGACTCTGCCGGAGTCAATGTGTTGTTGCCATAGCGCCCGTTGGCATTGAGCAACGCGGCAAGGCTTGACTGTATCAGGAGAGAGTGCGAGAGCGAGATATAAAGAGGAGGAAATACACAGGAAAGAAATGAGTGAGAGAACAGTGAGGGGTGGATGTTGAGGTTAATGAACAGCTATATAGCAGAATGTTTGGTTATTCCAACCTCTGTTGCTACTTCCTTTATCCCTTTGTCCCTCCCCTGCCGTCAGTCTTTATATCTCTCTGACAGATTTCCCCACAGCATGACTCATTCTGTTTAGCACTGGGCAGCCATTTCAAAGCTTTGACATATAGCCTAAAACAGAGTCCTTGCTCTCCTCTACTCTACTGATCAGAAGTCTGCAATATAAGAAGAGAGAGAAACGAAATGAAGCAGCTATTATGGCCTCAGAGTCGTAAAGTAAGCGGTCTAACACAGGAGCACTAAATTGATGAACTGTGTCTGTCCTTTTGCAACGCTCTTTAAATCCCATTTAATGCCACTATAGCGGCTGATCTTTTGAGTCTCTCTCTGTGTTTGTGTCTGTGTGTGATTTTTAAACAAGCTTCTGATAAAGGATGCAGGGTAAAAGGAAAAAAAAAAAGTGTTTGTGGAGTGTTATTCAGCCACCACTCGGGATGAGTAAAAATGGAGGCTCAAGTTGTGATGGCTGTCCTTATCTTGTCATGAGCCAAACTGTTTCAGCGAGAGAGCGCGGCATTACCACACTGCTGGCGAGCTGCCTTTCTACTATCTTTCCATTTGTCTCCAGCCGCTCCGATCCAACCCTCGATTTTCGTTTTTATCTCCCCGTGTCATCTCGCTCTGACTCTAAAATTCATTTATGCGCTCTTTCTCTCTTTTACTCTGAGTTTACCTCTCTTTCTCGTCTTTGTCTTTGTTTTCTTCTCTCTACTTCCTCATTTTTACCTTCCTTTCCATCCTCACCTAGAGATAGGCATCAATTCTCTTGTGTTTCCAGGGCCATGTTGGCTACAGATGGAGAATGTTTGGCTAAATGGGACTTGAGTCTTGTGTAAACAGAGCTACTGTATGTCTTCATCACATCATCATACAGTTATACAATGCACATTTGGTGCGCCTGTAATCCTGGCATGATACCATTGCAGTGTAGCTTTAAAATGATTTTGTTATTTTTTAGTTTAGATTGTCATTTTTACAGTTTATGATAGAGGTGCTGCTAAAAGATTCAGTTTTTAGATACATTTATATAGCAGCAAACCATAATAGAAATGATCTCATGGCACTAGACCGTGTTCTTTATAATGTTATTTACAGAGACTCAAACTGATGAGGTGAGCTTTGTTATTTTTCAAAAAGCAAGGCTGAATAAGAACTTAAGTGTTAATCCATTTAAATCAACTTAAACACAACCGGCGTGGCCTAACCTCAAACAACATTGTAAGGCTGCTGCTTTACATGCAGAACGTTAATGTAGGCAAGTGCACTTTTCTGTGAAACATCAGCAAATTGCAGCAAATTAATCATGATTTTAAAAATCTACAGTGTCAAAATACATTGCTTCTCAGATGGTTTGGTGTGTGTTCACTTGGCACGGCTTGTTAATTTTCTCCATTTTCACATAACCTACATAATATAATGGGAGAAAAAAGGGGAACAGGTTTTAAACAAACTTAAGAAAACTAATGTACACTGTAAAATTATGATTAAAACTTAACAGATTTACATACTTTGAAAAAGTATTTGCTTTAGATGTGTGCACACACAGTTTCAGGCACTTCAGGCACATTCACTTTTAATTTAGATGATCTGGTTAGGCTGTCTGATCATCAGACTGATCTGACTGCTTGTTGCCCAGTTGGATATAATTCATTATACATGTTAGATACTTGAAATACATATTAAATATTGCATTGTGTTTGTGTCAAAATTTTGATTTACACACATTATTAATAGAAGTTATTTTCAGACATTGCATTTAATTTGAAAGAGGAATCAAATCCATAGCTCCAGAGGCAAGGTAGGTCTTAATAAAACTGTTAGGCCAGTGCTGGAATTAAATAATAACAGCCTCCATGCTCTGAGGCTGGGCTTCTTTGTTGATAGGAAAACCAAGCCTGAAACTGGCAAGGGAATATTGAATAGTGCTGTTTCTCACATGGTCACAAAGGACAGGGGGCATGGGAGAGAGAGACACAGACAGACAGAGAGAGAGAGAGAGAAAGCAGGGGCCCAACAAAGTGGCCTCAGGGCATCTGTGCAGTGAAAACCCCGGAGATCTGTCAATAAACAGTCAGGTTGTTGTTGTAGGATCAATCCAGGCCCCGAGCATTGCTTCACTTTTAATTGCCATGTGAACTGACAGCGGAGCACATGCTCTCTACGTTTTTGTGTGCCAAATTCTTTAGGGTACTTTTCACAGTGTTAACGCTGTTCTGCTGCACAGGACGTAATATTTTATTTTTAGGCAGTGCTTGGAATTGCATAAGAATCATTAAGAACCGCATACATAGTATAACTGTACTTTTTTTGTGAGGTTTCACTTGGAAAAATCCATCCCAACTGAACAGCTGCCGCTTTGTAGTTTGGGTTTTTCTGTGGTTTTCTTTTTGCATTGCTGTAGATAACTGGCGGCGGGTAGACAATGTGGCAAAACCTCAAGAAATTAGTAGCAGAGTGAAACATTTTACAGTTAAACAAGCTAACAGCAGATATATTATCATTGCAACAAAAACATAAATGTAAATGTCACCTTATGGAGCTCAGAGCACATGTTTGGGTGGGGACAATGTGCAGCAGATCAGCTGTTGTTCACTGACAAGCTGAAAATGATTCGATTTAAGCTGATGTATGCATTATTTGTTGTCATTATCACTTGTATATGACGTACCAGGCCTTAGCAGGATCATATATGCAGTGTGTTGTTAGGTGTGCAGTTAACACTAACCAACAATGCCAATGCCCTGGCTACATTCATCCAGTTCCCACAAGGGAGTTTTGCCCAGTGTGAGACGACTTTCTGAGCGGGCAGTGTGGATCTAATAAAAACATAGTTCAATCAATCTTTTCCTCAGTAATTATCAATGGCAAGTGTGAAGGTATGTCAATCACAAGCAAACACTTGAGTTTCTACACTAGTCTTACATGCAGACAGACTTCTTAAAAAAGCAGTGGTAGCAGTTTCTTCATTGACAGTACTCACTATAGTCCAGAAAGAAGTGCAGCCTGAGGGCATGTTATGTTTTTGAGGGGTTTGTTACTGTACTACAGCTTTTCGCTGTGTCCACCTACACATACTGAATGCATCATATTTACATCCTCTCAGGGCTGTTCAGAGTCACTCCGAAAAATGAAGTAAACTTCAGCAGAAGTAGACCAGGCTGGTTTAAAAACAAAGTGGTTACATTCAAATAAAAACGCTTAATCAAGAAACAGCTCCTGGAACACATCAAACATCACAGATTGAGGATATACGGCTTTGTAAGAGTATCCAAAGGAGGAATTTTCCTTTCATGCAAAGTTGTAATTCTCTAAAGCGTTCATCCTCTTATCTTTTTGAAGTTTACGGCAGGGTATCTGTTACGATATTCAAGCAGGATGTGTGTTGGAGGATATTTTTTAGTTGAAACCAAGCTGAGCATTTTTCTTTAACGCCTTGTTGTTTGTCCTCTTCTCAGTGTTTTTAAATGGCAGCCTCTGTCAACAGCCGCAGTAGGGGGTTAGTCTCCTGTCTGTTCTGGCTATGCAGTCTTAGACCCTGTTGCTCAAAAGCCTGGAGATAGACCAATCAGTGAACGAGGCACTTACCCTGTTATTCAGAGAACAAAATAATGGAAGGAGCACAAAGAATTTGGTACTATACCAGTGCTTTAATGGTGAGATGTGAGAAAGGGATGATGGAGCTGTGTGCTGGATTCTTGTTTTTGTTATGTGGGACTCAAAAGACCCAGATGAGCTGCTTCATTCCTCTCCACTGACTTCATGACAGGTAACACAGAGAGAACAGCTTCACCGTACAGATTTCAACCTCACATGTACTCGAGCGTGTGTTGTACTCCAGCCGTCACAATCAATACTACGAATGTCCTGTCCTGCATAACTCACAAGAGTGCCTTTTCTCATGTAATTTCCATGTCACAAGAGTAAAAGCTCACCAACATATTGCTTTGCACTCCTTGCATCGTATCTGGTTTTATTGAATAAACTTGACAATCAGAGCGGGGGACTTTGTGGCTTTTATTGATTTGATCCGCTCCATGAGATGCCAGGTACTAAATGACATTGCTGAACATCCCTGCGATCATAGACATGGTGAGGAGGCTCGAGCTTGAGCCCATTTTATGCAAATAGGAATTGATGTTAGAGGATGACTGAGCAGAGAAAAAAACCCAATTGAAATGTTATCTCTGAAGTGTGTCATGTGAATGCATGACGGATGGAGGCCGAGCCCGGGAGCCTTATGGGGTAAAATAAAGAAAAGAAGCTGTTAACCATAACACATCTTCTTTGACCCCGTGCCCGAGTCTATTCAGGTCAACGAAGCAACATCCCTTTTAATTGGTGTCTCCTGGCCTTGCACCATTGTTTGATAAACCTAAAAGGCCTCTTTTGTGCTGGCACTCTACTCACACATGTGGTGCTGTTGAATGGACTCGTTCATCTCTCTTAAGTGAATGCACTCATAGCTCTTCTTCATGTTCTTCTTTTCTAATTTTCCCTTTTCTGCCCCCCCCTTCGCTCGATTCCCTCGTCATCTGTCTCACCATTGTTATCACTGCCCACACTGAGATGACCACCTCCCTTCACTCCCCCCTACCTCATGACTTATAACTGAGCGCTTGTGTGGAAATCTCCTCTCTAACTGTCTCTGTAAACACATAACCGTTATATCCTTCCCCGCACTCCTATTCCCATCCTCCCGTTCTCCCTTCCACTTTCTCCCTGCCCTTCAGCTCTCAAAGCTTGTTCTTTAAAAACCCATCCTGTGAAACTCATCCAGCATCCACCCACCCTTATCCAGTCACCATAACTGAATCCACTTTAACACGGGCAAAAACAGATCCCAAAGCCTCCTATCAGGGGGGGCAGGAGAGGAAAGGAGGGTGACAGGAGGTGGGTAAAGAAGAGTGCAACGAAATGTCAGGGTGGTGGGGCGGGGGGGACAAGTAGTGAGAGATCTTCACCAAGTGCTTCTAAATAAACCATCCAGTCTTTAGTGTCTTAAACCCCATCAGTCTCACCCAGAGGGGGGAGATGCATTAGAATGTAGGAGCCAAAAGAAAGACATGATTTGCTGTGATGGGATGAGAGCTTGAGCAAGAACAGGAGTAGAAGGAGAGGAATGCCAGATAAATGCAATGAGGTAGAGGTGGAGAAACGGGGTCTGACAAGAGCGAAGACAGATTGGAGAGAATAGATGCAGATAGAAGCAGCGAGACGGAGACAAAGGGAGTAAGAGCAAGAAAGATAGAGACATATATGGCTGAGCTGGCAGCCTCCTCCGCTGATTAACATGCTTCTCAGACACGGTGAGAGGGCTCAAACTTGCACACAGCCAGGCCTGGGAGTTATGCCTGCTATGCAATGATAGTGTGTATATATGCGTGTTCATTTCCGTTTGTTTGTTTGGATGTACTGTTCAGCTACAAATGCAGGTATATGTCTTTGTTCACAGCTGCCTTGCATGCACAGTCAACTGGAGACATCTGTTGATTGACACCGCAGCGTGTGAGTGTGTGCGTCCGTACACCACATGAGATGTGACATTCAAAGCAACTGGGAAGAGATAAAGCAGAAAAGCTTTACCGCAGCGTGTGAACTCGAAATCGAAATTGATACAGGTGGAATTTGTTGGAATAAATTGGATGAGCAGGTGGCTGATTTGTGGTGAGAGGAGATAGAGTTGGGGAGGAAAGGAAGGTGAGATGGCGAAAAGAGGAAAGAAAGGTAGAAAGGTGCGTATGCGAGGCCAGGATGTGGATAATATACTGAGTTTAAGTGTGTGTGTGTGTTTATGTGCAAGTATGCATGTTCATCTACAGGCCTGGGTACATGTGTACCAAATCGCCAGTGTGAAATCAAAGGATGTGGACATTTTTCTATCTTTACCAGTGCCAGGCCTGCCCTGTCGGACTTCCGCTGTGAGAAGATACTGAGCCTCCTCGTCTCTCTCTCAGAGGAAAAAGAAAATTGCTTTTAGATACTGTTTATGATGTGGGCGTTCACAGTGGAGCGTTGACAAGATGATTTTCCTGTGGAATTTGCCGTCATGAATTTAAAAAAAATCTGGACACAGCTGAGGGACATATTATCCGTGAATGGTATAGCTCATGGCTTATATAGCCACAGCATAAACGCTGTATTTAATTTGCCAATCTTGAAAGTGGAAATCGTGCCGTGGCTCCATTTGAGTTTCATGCACTTGTGCAGAAAGGGGAGATAGACGAATAGATGGTAAACATCATTAGCATATAGAGATGGATACAAACCTCCGTGTTCCCTCTCCCTCTCTCTCTCCTGGTGGCTCTTTTATGTTAACAGAATTACTTAGATAGACAATTTCATGCTGCCCTTTCATATATTGTATTATTCTTACTGCATATTATATACTGTAATCTGGCATGGCAAAAAGCCTTCAACCACTTTGTGTTGCGTCTAAGAGAGTGAGCCACTCCACACTTTTTTAGGTCACTTGTTATTCGAGGCAGTTTCAGATATGCAACTTGTCAATGTTGGAATTTAACATTTTAGGAAATACACTTAGGTACATTGTCAATCTGCATTGAATAGTTTATTAGGTTAGCCTAGCATTGGCAACAGCATCAAATCTGCCACCACTAAAGCTGACTAACCTGTCATATCTCGTTTGTTTTACAAGGCGTTACTTAACAAAAGGTGAAGTCACTTCAACCGGCCAAGAAATAGTTCGGCACGTAGCCGACACGAAAACCACAGTGTGTTGTTTTTACACTTACGGTAAGATATGTGGGCTTTAGAGGTGCACATAGAGAGTGGTATCAATTTTCTAACCTAACTCTCAGCAAGAAAATGAATTTTCCATTTAAGATAAGTCTGTCTGATCACACCGTGTAAAGACTTACAGCAAACGTGGGTGTAATTTAAACATGATAAACTGTAGCGGTGCTGATGTGGCATCATCTGCATTTGCTTATTGATCTCTTTAAATGAGAAAGATAGTACACTCGTCTGCAATAAGAAACCATCTGTGAATGGGTGATACTGACAAACTCAAATATCACTTTTTTTTTTCTGATGGCCAAGCAGATTGAGCCTTTACTACAGCACTATGATATCGGTATCACGGTTTTAACAGCAATGATTCACTCTGCTGTAAGTACATCGGAGTGTTTCACCATTAGAGCTCATTACGTTCATAAGGAGGGTGAAAAAAGGATTAAAAATATCAAGGTGTAAATTGCTTTACAGTTTAATGTTTTATTTTTATATTCCTTGTAAGAATGACTCATAATCATTCCCCTCTTGTTTTTACTGCAAAAATAAAAATCTAACTATAGGTAGCAGTGCTATTATGCAGAGAAGAAGAGAACAGTTTGCAGTCTGTTTTTATTTTTCAATGGCTTCCACTTTTCCCCAAATGTTCTGTTTTTGCCCGCCACCCGACCTCAGGGCCTCACTAACAGTCACTTGTTGCCATTACAATGAATCCACCTCTCCAATTGATTCACAAGCAGAAAGGGCAAACAGTCTCTGGATGGAAACATATTGCCCTATTGAGTTACTCCTGAGTATTTATGCAAGATAATACATGTCCTTGGGGGAATTTTAGCTGAATAATCACATCAAAAAGGATTCTGTCATGCTGCAGAACCTTTTATTGCCATTAGCAAGGTTTCTGTATTATTTATAACCATGCTGGAGATTATCGCCTTGTGTGTTTTCCTTTACTGACTTTATGGAGCCTCCAGCGAGTGATGGATGGAGTTGCTTTTAGTCTCCTGTCAGTCTTAGTCTGTGTTTTCTTTTAATTTCTACTCCAGTGTAGCTGGGTTCCTCCTCCATGGATGGTTTGAGTGTGATTTATGGCCTTGGCCCCTGATCCCTGCCCTGCTAATGATGGTTGTAAACTGGTGGGAAGCCAAAGGTCAAGCCTATCTCTGCTGTTGTGATGTGACATGATGTTTCGGCTTGTCTCGTGAAGCATGTTAAAGCTTTAAAGAAGCGAGGAGGAGTAACATGGAGGGTAGAAAACAGAAAGATAGGTGCAGTACAGAGAATATAAGATTTATCTCCCCACTCCTTCTTGGAGAGTCTTCCTCCTGGAACACAGACCTATAATTAACCTGCAGACGTTGTCAGACAATGCTGCAGAATATTTGTTGTACTTCTTCTACATCGCAACTACAGCTACTCTGTCTCCTCTGTCTCCTGGTGTCTCAGCAGCTGTAATTTTGAAGACTGTGAAGGTTAATGACAGTGACACAACTCCGGGGAGAGCTCCAGTAATACTCAAAGATATCCATTCATCAACAATAAGCTATTACAGGTATTACATTACTGCTCTGTCATCCAGCGCTCTTTATTCAGGCTACCTCTCGCCTCTTAATGGGAGCACATGCACTGCAGAGAAAGAGCCAGAGATTATCTTATTCCAGCACCAACCTTTAAATCCCCTGAAATTATATATCCATTACACACAAGGTGCTGTGTAAAGAACATACGGTACTATGATGTAACTGTCCTCGCTGTCAGGTGGCAGAGACATAGGATGATGTTCTCAGATGTTCCTATGGTCTGATTCTGATGAAAGAGGAGTGTTATAGGCATCTTATGTCTGACTGCACATGCTGCACATATTTCCCACTACATAAATCCATGGTGTTTCCCAGTGCATGGGAAAATCTGTGCGCTGTGCTCAAAGGTCAGTCTTCATTTTTCATTTACTTTGCACTGCCCCTCTTTTTTCTCCCCTGACCTTTTCTCTTTCTCCCTCTCTCTCTCTTTAAATATGTACAATGTTATTGAGTCTTCAGGATATCATGGCGATGCATATATCTAGTAAACAGACCCGGGGGTCATTCAAGTCCCAAGCAAAGGGAGGAAATCATGTGTGCATTTTGCTCCAGTGGAGGGAATTCCTACATCACTTTTACATTAGGTCTGAGGGAGATAGAAGAGAAAGACTGTGGTTTGGCTTAAGTTACGGCGGAAAGCCTAGAGGAGGTGTGTGTGTTAGTTGTTTTGTTCCGTGCACATAGAGTTATCCATGTCAGAGAGTCAGAGAAGAAGTTAAGAGGAGTCTGGGGTCAGCAGAGCAGATGTGAGGTGATAAAAGCGAAGCAAAGAAATCTTTATTCATATAGAACATTTCACTGTAGGGGAGATATAATGTACAAACAAACAAGAAGAACAATCAGATGCACTTTAAAACACAAACACACAAAAGATAATCAGATGCAGCGGGGAAAACAAATGTTTTCAGTCTGCTTTTTAACAATGTTAATGTTGTAGCAAATATAATGCAATCTGGCAGAATATCTCAGCAGCTTAGACCATAAAAAAAAATAAAACCTGCTTCATTGACTTTTTACCCTTGGAACAACCGGAGGGCCTGTGCCAGATGACGAAGGAAGTATGCATATGGCATAAGCAGGTCACGGCGGCGCTTATTGTGGAGCGAGGCCATAAAGGGCTTTATAGAAAAGAAGTAACATGTTGTTAACTCATGTAACTATGCAGCTATGTAAACTATATGTAACTGAAGCCAGTGCAGAGATCTGACCAGTGACAGATGTAATGTGGTCAGACCTATTTATCTATAGCAGTGGCATTTTGAATACGTTGTAGTCAGTTCACAGTCCTTTTAGGTAGACCAGCGAGGAGACAATAACAACCAGCCCATCGACACCTCAAGATTTAGGTTCAGTATTGTGCCACTGCAGAAAGTAGCGTTCATTTTTGTTGCAAGGCTGAAAGTAAGTGTGTAGAGGTCATGGTCTGTGCATGTAGCGTGTTCGACCTTCATGCCGCTTGTGCTAGGATTCACATCTATGCAGTCGTACCAGAGATATGGCCTTTATTTTTTATTCCGCACATTCTTCTTTCTTGTCAAAACCTGCCGCCGACAGTACATTGCCCACAAAGCATCTCCTGCATGCAAAGCTGCTGGCCTCAAGCAGACTAACAAACTCCACACCCCCTGATTTTTGTTAATTTCCAAACTTGTAATTTTCAGGCCCAACAGACTTACTTGAGGCAATTCATCAGAATTAACACAGCTCCCTCTGGAGCCACAAAAGGCTTTATATAACTTTTTCTTCCACATACGCAGTACTACTTCCCAAGACCTATAAACAGACTTTGATGTTTAAAATCAGTGGAGTTCATTTTAATAACCGTAACCATGTTTTTTCATCAACCTTAAAATTGTTTTAGTTGCCTAATCTTAACCATATTATAGTTAATGTGCCATAACCACAATCTTTTCCAAACCATAACCTTTTGAACGTTGCTATTGGACATTAATAATAATAATAATATCACTGGCACTGACTATAAGTCAAGGTTTTGCAGAATCATCCAAAATGAATATTCTTGTCTGGTCTGACCCAACACAAAATCAGCACATTTATATTTTTTCTGCATCTACGGAGAGGTCTTTCACTTTAGACATATCCTTGAGATTTTAGTTTTTTGAGGGGTTTTTTAAAGATATTTTTTTGGCCTTTTATTTGATAGAGACAGCTCAAGAGTGACAGGAATGTGGGGAAAGAGAGATGGGGAATGACATGCAGCAAAGGGCCAGATTCGAACCCTGGGCCGCTGCAGCAAGGACTAAGCCTTTGTACATATGGGGGATAGTCTACCAACTGGGCTAACCAACACCCCGAGACGAAACTGTTTTTATTGGTGATGTGGCTCTGGAACATTCTGTCATAATCAACAATAAAACCCAGATTTACGACATTTGTGGTACTGAACTTCCAGGGAGAAAGAGGCTAATCAGAACACACTTCCTGCCACAGAGACTTAGCACCAATAACAAGAATCTGGTTTTGTCTTTGTTGGGCTGCAGGAGGTTGTGGGAATTCCAGATCTTTAAGTCTTTAATGCATTCAACCAGTAGACTTGAGTGGGTTGACGTCTCCAGGGACAAAAGATAGGTACTGTATAACAGTGCATCATCAGCAAAGTTATATTTTATGTATATGATTTATGGAGCCTAGAGGCATCATGTACAGACTGAGTAGTATTGACCCTTGAGAGACTCCATTTTCCCACACATAAAGAGATACAGAAAAATGTCATCGCTTTAGATAAGTTGCAAACCAGGCAGTCCTTTCCACTAGGCTACTCTTGGCTGAGTACGGAGATAAATCTGGCATTGCAAGCGAAGTACTGGCTCTCTGCTCTTCCTCTCTTCTGTTTCTTTGTCTTTCTGTCTCTCGCATTCTGGACATTCTTTGGCTTAGCTCTCTTTATGTCCGGTGTGACTCTCCCTCTCTGTTTGAATGCCTCACTTGTCTCTCTTTCACCTCTGTTTATCTTCATTGCTCCCTGTGGTGCATTATTTTTGTCATTTTCTTTGGCTGGCCTTGTCCTCTCCCCACTAACCTGCTTTTTCTAACCCCTGTGTTCATTTTCATCTTTGCCTTAAAATCCTTGTTTCTCGTGTCTTATTTTTATATTCTCCTTATTTCCATTTCCTTCTCACATCCCTGCCGCGCCTAGCATCTCATGTTATTGCTGATTGAAGGAGATCCAAGCGGCATGAGGCTCTCACCTGTCATTGATTTTACACACTTCATAAAGCAGACTCTCCTCTCTCACTAATATGACAATTAGACCAATCTCAGGGAAATCTATGGGGTGTCTTTAAGTCCACATAAAGAAAATGGAACTATCATAAAATCCTCCACTGCTTACTTAATATACTTTCTCATGTACTGAACTCTGAAGGTCATCTCGGCGATGTGCAACAATAAAAGCAGAGCAAAGTGGAGCTTACCCTTAAGCCTGCGGAAAAGGAGTATGTCTTTGAACATTAATTCCTCTTAAAAACTTATTAAGTGTTTTAAGGTTCAAGCTCAGTCTTTTGGTACTTTGAGTGTGTCTGTCTTACAATAACAAAGGTTATTAGAGCTTTAAACCCTTCAGGTTGTTGTTGTCTCCCATCCAGTATTATCTCTTCTTACAGAGCTTTATTGGAAACTGTGAATTGAATTTAATCAGAAAGACGTTCTGGTAGTACTACGTCATCTTGTACTGCCGCTGTAGCATCCAATACTACCATATCACAAGGACAAACAATGTCTTTGAGAATTTTGCAGCTTGCCCATCGTTGTGTAACTATTATAAATCACAGAAAACCATGACAACAGCTGCACTTTAAAATTGAAACCCACATTAATTAATTAAATTGGCAGCGCAACAAGCTGTAAACACAACATTTACATAAAGTTGATATGGAAAACTTGTTGGCAGTCTACTAATACATCCAGCAGACAAAGAGCAACATTAGCATTTATTTTGACTTTTTCATGAGAGCAATGCAAGTTAATCAGAAGAGTAAAGGTATGGACAAAACAACTAAACAATGAGGTTAAAATATTCATTTTAGAGCTGAGATGGGAGCTGAAATGTCGGGTGATAATTCTCTGTGGGTTCATTATTGGGTCTCCTTTCACAAGCAAGTAGCCATGCGATCCATTTTTTAAAATAAAAATATTGATTAGTGCAGCTTAATTATGTGCAGCACCTGCAATTGAATAAAAACATGATGTTTAGTGAGCATAGAAATATATTTTGCCTTGTAGAATGATGATAAAAGGATTTGAGTGAAAATAGACCATGTTTGAATTCATTCTTCCTCTACGCAGGCTTTTTGAAGCTGGGCAACCAGTGTGAAAAGGGATTATATCAGACTATTGCTTGAGTACTGTGTTCTACCAGCACTGATACCTCTGTATAATACTTGACAACCCCTCTGTTAAATATTTTGATCATAAATACCCTAACCACCACAGTGTCCCCATTAATGCTGCTCTATTTCATTACCATTTTCCCTATATCTAGGACACGCATAATCTTGGTTTTCTTTCAACCGTCCATTTTTTTAGTGCAAGTACCTCATGGCTGTGTAATAAAAACACACGCAGAGCGTACTCATCAACAAGACTGAGGCTTGGGGAGAGCAAGAGAGTGAAACGTAAAAAAAAAAGCATAACAAGATGGTGAAAGAAAGAGAAAAGGTAGAGAGACTGGGAAGAGGAGAAAGCGAGAGCTATGGCAACCATAATAAGTGGCAAAAGCATTTCAGAGCATATTAGCACCTTCATTTGATGATGAGGTGTTCTATTTGCATGCAAAGTATCCAAACCCCCGCGGCAGAGGGTCACTATCTCGGGATAACCAGCACCCAATTCCACATTACTGGAATTCCTCACACCTCGTCTTCCTTTCTTCAAACCATTTTGTCTTCTTCTCTTTTAAGCCTCTCTTCTTTAGCCTGACATGACTCACGGCAGTATTAGTCCTCATTAGGGCTTCGCTGAAGACACTAGATGTCATTGATTGGCTGCTGATTTGTTATCTAAGTTATCTGTGTTAGCCACAGTAGAGATCATTGTGAGGTGGCATCGATGGGGTCCACGGAGACATAGCACCCTCCACACCCAAACCCTCCCTTCCTACCCCCGACCTTTTCAGCAGCTAAACGATTCCTTAATGGCTTTGTTTAGGAAATTACCTGCCTAAACACGCATAATCAAATTGATCTGGATCTGCGGAAACAGACAAATTAACAAGTCTGTGTAAATCCTGCTGAAGCGACCGGAGCATTGTTGCGAGTCCTGTTTCATTAATAGTAAACAAAAGCTAGTTAAAGTGGATGGGTTGGTTTCGTTTGACCAGCTATCGTTTCCATTTTTTCTTCCACTGTCGTCACTTGCTATCTGTATTAACTTGGCCCTCAAATGAGACTGTTGGGATGCTGTCTGAAATCAAGCTTAGTCCACAGTTATGTTGTCACCACAGTGGAAACAGTACAGTAGTCCCCCCGGTAAAAGAACTGACACAATAATTTGCTACTGACGGTGTAGCTTTTAACATTTCTTAAATCCATTCAGCCCACACAGCGCTTCAATATGACTTCAGTAACATCTACTGCCATTTCAATTTCGAACACAGGCTGCTATAGTACCCTGGGGTTGAATATTTTGGATTACTGTCTCGTTTCAAATGGTAAAATGTATATGTGAGTTGCAGTATGCCTCCCTCAATGATAATGGCATACTACTGTACAGCTTGTGCCATGCAGCGAGGCCTCTGAATGGACTCAGCTGAAGCCATTTGTCATAATTACAGTGACGCTTTGGCTCTGAACCATTTGTGCGCCTCCACACACAACATACACACTCACACACACACACACACACTCACTTTTAGACTTGTGTGTCTACTTATTCTGCTGTCCCATGAAATTGTATAGCCCAGGGTGTCTAATTATACTAATCGAATGCATACCGCCTGACATTTATTCATACATTATTAATAGCAGAAACAATAGAATCTGTGATTGGATATACTGAATTTCTGACTTCTCATCTTCTCTCTCGCTCTTAATGTTTCTCACTAATCTCTCGCTCCATCTCTCTCTCTCTCTCTCTTTCTATACCCCGTGACCTCCTTCTCTTCTCATGGTGACTCTTTCCCCTTCACCTCCTGTAATTTTGCTTGTGGGTGTCGAGTAATTAGCATGCCGCCCACTTTTATTGTGATGTCAGAGCGAGGAATCTTAGAAATGTCCCATAAAGATTATGTGTCCTGATAAGGTTATGTCTGGGACTCCATTAAAGAGATGGGCTGCACAATGGCTGTTTGTATCCTTCGGGGGAAAGAGAGTGAGAGAGTTAGTGAGTGTCTGAGAGAGAGGAACTGAAACTGTTCATATTTCTACACTATATATTACCACAGTGCACAATGCCAGCTTTCCACATTGCTGCATTTTATTCTATGTTTTTATTTTTAGTTAAACTTAACTTCATTTTAATTTAAACTTTAGATAAACCCATTAATCACTGCACTTAATTACCACATTTTACCGTGATACTTTATGCTATACATTTTGTCATGGGCAATTATTCCAAAGGGAGATCTTAAAACAAGGCTATATAACTTTTGTTTTTCTTGTAATTAAACGTTAAATTCATAGGTAATAAAACTAATCCTTGCCCAATTCAGTAGGACGTTATCCTCGACAGCCTAACAGTAGTGTATTGTGTCTAATGTTAGCAAACTATAGGTAGGTACAGTATTGTTGCATAACTGACAGTCAGTTCTTTAACTTAATGACTATTTTTCTGCTTGTGCTATTGTCATACAAGCCTATGTTTTAGCTTCTGTCATTATCCAATGATGTGTTTATTCCTGTAAGCCGATTCAGCAGTATACAATGATATTTTGCACAATATTGTGCTCTCAACTTTGTGGCAACTTTTTGGGAAAGCAGTTTTCTGTTTGAATGCGACAATGGTGCCGTGCCAGTTTGGCATTAAAGAACTTTGGCCTGCACAGAGCCCTGACCTCAACCCTCTTCAACACCCTTTGGTATGAACTGGAGCACTCAATATTGGTGCTTAAATTAAACTGTGTTCTTGTGGCTGAATGGGAACAAATCCCAGGTTCCAAGATCTCGTGGAAAGCTTTCCCAGAAGAGTGAAGGCTGTTACAGCAGCATGTTAATTCCCACGGTTTGGGTATGACATGTTCAGTTATCATTCTTTTGGTTGTAGTGTATGTAATTTTATATATTTAGAGTCATTTTATTGTGTTATACTTGCTATTGCCTGTCATTATGACTCATGCCGTGTCAAAACTAACTCTAAGTGAAGAACAAAATATAATCTCTGCCAGTAAAGCTCTCAAGCCTCAATTGACTTGAACTGAACTGAAGAAGAAGAGAGTCTAACAGAGTTAAAACACAGAAACGGGGGGTGCGTGTTTGATTTTGCATTCTTTACACATTGTTCACCTGTGACCACAGTAAAATACTAAAGAGTTTTGCATAAAGAAATACAACCTTGAGTATTCAAATTCGAGATGTTGCATGAAGTGTGTTGTGTTTTTGCGGCAGTGGAAATGGATGCCTCCCCACTTGATTTTCAAAGCAAATTACTCCATGTTGCATTCAGCATTAAGGTGAACAAGATGAAAGTCGAGTTACGGGGTAAATTACAGTGTGTTTTGAGGTGAAGACAATCCCACGCCAGGCTCGTATGAAGAGGGAAAAAGTGATAGATGATTGCAGATCAGTCAGAGCTAAAGATAATAATAACTTGAATAAAAAAAATAGGCAGTTGGATTCACATTAAATTCCACCACACACATGCTACAGCAGCGAAATTGCAGTAACAGCATGCGGAGGTAGCGGCCGGCCAGTCATGCCTTCTGAGGTTTGTGGCTGAAGTCAATAGCAATTGTGAGAGCTTTTCTCCTGCGAGGCGGAGTGCTTGATGCATTTTCTAGATGGATCGTGGTGGGTAACTTAATTTGGGTATCATTTGTATTTCCACATGAATCACATCCGAGACCTGCGTGTGCGTCTGTACCACCCGATGAAAAATACCGACAGTTTAGCTTCAGTATCAGAGAGGTGATTTGCGTCGTTGGCAAGCATTTAATTTAAACCACGAGTTCTCTCCCCCTCTCTCTCTCACAGAGTCTTTCATACCCTGCATAATGCTTGATGTCGGGAGTGTTATTGAGCCTTTCACTCCCCCTCAGCCTATACAGATTTTCCATTCATCTACAGGCCATACATTGCCCTCTCTCTTGCCCAACATGTTACCCCTTTGACTCCTACTCATTTTTCTCAGATGTGTCATATACGGCGGTGACTCGTTTGAAGTGGTCATGTGGTGGTGCCACAGTGATCTGGCCGTATTCATAGCTGACTGGACACTTCTCCCTCAGAGGATGACTTAATCCCTCCCTCTGAGTAGCTATTTATCTCCCCTCACATCAGAGCGAAGAGATAGAGATGCTGTGAGAATATAAAGATGAAGCTTCAGTCGAGAAACCCACCCAGCCAGTTAGTTAGTGAGTGATTGAGTGTGAATGTTTTTCTTGTGTATGCTTATGAGGGTCTCACTCCTCTGCCTCATTTAGCAACCACTCACTCCCTTTTCTTGTCTTTCTTTCTTTTTTTTTTTCTGCAGACTCCACCGTTGTGTTGCTATGACGACCGTGGCCCGTCCCTCCTTCTTCCTGCTGTGCTGGTTGCTCCGAACGGCCAGCTCGGCGTTCCCAGAGGAACCGGGGCCTCTCAACTTCATCCCCACTGAAGGTATTGACCTCCTGACTTTCTCACCCTCTAGCCACCTACTCCCCTGCGTGCCTCTCTCCCAGGTCGTGATGTGTGAGGTGTGGGGTCGCGCCCTAACGGGCAGAGTGTTGAGTGTAAGAGAGGGCGTGAGGGAGGATTAGGTCATGGTGTAGGCTGTTGCGGTCAGATGGACTCTCACACAAAGGGTGTTGACTGGTTTCCAGATCAGGAGGTGTAGGGTCGTACTCAGGAATGAAACCAGAATGAAGGACGGGGCTCCTGAATTTATGACTTTCCCACACACATACTCAGACCCTCAAGAGACGGAGCTTCTTACACACTCAGACTTTTAGTCTCCATATCTACTTGAGAGTCTCCAGTTCAGACAAGACCTTGATTGATTACCGTTCAATAATATTGATTGATGGTTTCCCAGCGGAGTGCTGATTCTTCTTGACGTATCAATACCAAAAAGTAGAGAGTAAAAGTTGTCAGGCTACTGAGAGCTACACTGGAGTGGTTGCATTAGACTCAGTTATAGTAGAAAATTCTGGTTCAGCTGAATGGACAGACAAGACAAATAGGGTGAAGGTGAACACTGCGAGAAAAGGTAGAGGACAAGGAGAGGAAAGGATGATTCACAGCAGGTTCCGGAACAGAGTGACATTGATACTACAGGAAGAAATTACAGGATAGAAAATAAGCAGAAGCAGACAAAATATAGAGGTGACTAACAAGAGGAAACAGATGAGTGGACTATAGGGTGGATATAAAGAAGAAATGATGGAAGAGCAGGGAGAGGATGAAAGGGAATCACATGGAAAAGCTCTTTAACCAAAGTCAAGGTCAAAGACGACAGTGCTGGTTTACATAGTAATCCATCTGATTTATATGTAACTGTTTTTTAAAATTCCCTTTTCACTGTAATTTCTTTGTCCGTGGGTCTACATGATAAAAACATGCTGAAAATGCTCCACCGCTTTCCTCCTTTCCCCCTCCTCGATGTACAGAACTACTCATTCTCTGAAACACAGAACATTTACTTTAACCTTTTTGGTGTTTTTTTTATAATGTCAGCTCTCTCCATGTGTCTCTTTTTTTGAATTATATGAATCAGTTGGCAGAACAAAATAAATAAATAAAAGTGTCATATGAGGTGAAGTATAGAGCTTTTTCATTTTCAGAAGATTATTTGTTTCCTGCTCTTCTCTTTGTTTCTGTGTGCTTAACATAGCAGATATGCTGCTGTTTCAAATGCAGGTCTCAAACACTGTCTCGGCATCACCTCCAATATCTGATACTACTCCCGAACTGTCAAAACACAACACTACTTTTATGTTGACTACTTTTGTAAAAAAGACGAATGTCAGTTCGGTATCAATCTTTGCGTGTTTCTGTCTCTCGTTTGCTGACAGTGGTGAGGAGACACCCTGTGTTTCTGGGCCGACCACATCGAACATGGCTGAGACAAGAGCCTTTACATATCCAGAGGGTCCTCCAGGTCAATCGGACTCTCTACATTGGAGCCAGGTACAACACTCATCATTACACGCACACAAATAGTGCTGAAGTTATAGTGTGTGTGAAAATGAAATCTGGGACCTATGACATTCCTTTGATTACTTGCATCACACACATAAAAATATAGACCTGTCAAAGCCATTTTGAGCTTTTATATCTGTCGGATTGTCTTTTATCACTACATTTGTTGCCAAGCAACATTAGTCTTTTTTTATTTTTTATTTTAGGAGTGACAGTGTCAGAGCCTCAAACCTAACTAAAAAAACACTGTTGCTGTAGAAAGATGCATCACATCATATTCCTTGCTAAATATATTCATCGTATGGCAGGACTAAATAAAAATGGTTCAACATGCTATAAATAATATTAGCATTCAGCCCAAAGGAAAGCTGTGCCTAACGCTGCTGGGGCAGGAGGACATCATAATGCAAAAACATCCTCCATCTGTTTGCATTCATCTTCTACTGCCACGTAACTACAAAACAAATGGGGGGAAAAAATCAAGGTGGCACAGTGAAGCTCAGCCATGCATCTTCACGAGGCATGGCTAAACGCTTGCTTAAGAAATAATTGCTCACAGGGCTTGTTGTTCAACTACTACAGCATATGCTAATGCGGCCAGAAGCGTGCCAAGCGTGTCAGTCATGGAAGCTCTCTTAACAAACTGTCTTGATAACTGTCAGTCAGCTGTTTACATAGATAATTCAAGGTGTATTTGTGCCATCAACTCGTCTATAAACCATGCTTCTTTTAATGGAGCAGTTTATTCAGGTGGAGCCCGTATAAAAACTGGATAGTAGAAGACGGCCAAGTTATGATAGCTTCCTCTATTATCAGATCTTGTGTCCCAATGACCGATTTTCTTTGCCCCTCGGAGCAAATCCATTAATTGAGACGATTTTAGTAAAGTGTATTGATTCTCTGTAAAATCATGACGTTTTAAACGCTGGTGTCTGAGCATTATTTTAACATCAAAACTTGAAGGTATTGAAAGATAATGCCGTCATTTTGTTAATATTCTCAGGTTCTACCATTTCTTCTGATTTACTTAATAATCACTTCTGAATTAAGACAATTTCAGTTTTTCTATAACAGATCTGTTACAGTAGCTTCATTTGAAGGCTGATACGTGATCCAGTAAATGTTTTATAGTTTGATGATGATGCTCCCCATATGTCTGTGTCCATGTCCATTCTGTTGAACGTGGTGATCCTGGACAGACACTAGCTCTGGTGGTCAGGGGGACCAGACGAGGACACTCAGCTGCTTCAGGTTTACACTATAAAGCTACATCTGCTGCCCCCCCCCCCCCCCCCCCCCCCCACGCACCCCAGAACTATTCAGGAGCTGACCTAAAACAGACTGAGCTAACAAAAACCATAGGCTTCAAGATTTACCGCCCAACTTGTCCAAAAGATAATTTAGCTTGAAACATGCAAAAAAAAAAAAGTGAGAGAGGGAGAAAGAGAGAGAGGCAGTCAGCTCCCACATATGGCGCTGGTTATTTGCTGTAGTGGCAGCCTGAAAGAAGATTGAAGTGGTTTTCAATAAGAGACGCCACTGTGGCCCAGGAAATGACCCAGTCCCTGGCCTCCAGCTGGTCTAACCTCACTACTGAGAGTTGGTAGTAAATATATCAAAACATGTAACATGGTTCCAGCCATTCTGTCTGCGCTGAGAGAGGGTCTATAAGCATGCACAGACGCACAGCCTGATAAAACTGCCCACAGACAACTACTGTATGACTACTGCAGTCTGCAGCTCTGCCTTAAAATATAACCAGAGCCACAAAGCACTCTGAGAGACATTCATTTCAATCTAGAGCTGCAGAAATTCTTACCGAATAACAGAGGTAAACTGATACGAATGTCTCAGCCGACAGGAGGATAATGAAATACTAGACTGACAAGCAGAAAAGATGAGAGAGGCAAGGGAGGTTGATGACATCATGAGAGATTCAGAGAAAGAGTGTTTCAAGAGTGTGTGTGTGTGTGTGTGTGTATATATATATAATAGAATATATATATATATATATATATATATATATATATATATATTCGTTGTACGTGGCTAATAGTGTTTGCAGCTTCCTGACAGAAAATGATCAGTCTAGAAGGGAACAGATCCATGTGCAAATGCTTGTGTGAGGCACAGACATCGCGGCAGGGAGGCAGGGTTTTAAAATGTATAATGCATAAATGAGTACCTGCGTGGTGGCAGGTATGACTGCCGAAAGCTCCTACAGAGTGCATGGCCTGATATGACGCCTCACTCATCCCCAAATCCTGTCACCATTAGCATAGCTGCTCCTCAGACTGCAAGCGCTGCTAAATCCCTGCTCCGAGCACCCGCTGAGAGTAGCTACCTCTCCCTGTCCTCTTCCCATCTCTGCTAAATGAAAGTAAACCATGTATTTGACTGGTGGCAGGTGTAGTAAAGCGCCTTGCTGTGTTAAGCCTCATTTCATTGCCGTCAAGATGAGCAGCTGTAGATCCTGTGGTCTTCAGCCCTTGGTCAGATCCAAAAGGGTTAATCCTCATAAATATAAACCAATTGGCAAGTGTTTATCTATTGACAAGATGACCAACAGAACGGAGCCAACTCCTTATTAACTTTTCCGATTGTGATAAAGCATAAAAGGGTTTTTGCCATCTGGTTGTGTTTGTGTGCGTTTCAGTTTTGCATTAGTTGGAAAAGGGGAAAAGCGTGTTGACTGACTGCCATGTTGGCTCAGTTTATAAGCCAACAGACACTGACCTAAGAGGTCATCAGGTGTCACCAGGCGGTCACAGACAAGTCAAATGCCTCATGGCAGACGGACAAGAAGACGCTCAGTTGTGGCAAAAACGGGGAAGCTTGGGAGGTAAAAGTGCCAGACCGTTCAGCTGTAGAGCGGCAAGCAGGGAAAGTTTAGTGTGCAGACGACAACAAGTATGTGGGGAGAGACACAAACGCACAGGTGAAGACACCCACGTGGACACAAAGACACTGCTTCCACACTACAGCATATACTAGTACCACAAAGTGTGCACTAGACTAATCCTCATAGGGTACTGTTTGGCAGGCGTTGTACATTTTAATGCACATGCTGATGCGCGGACTGATTTTAAACTACAACTTTGGAAAGCTGCTGTTTTAATTTTTGGAAATTAAATTAGGGCTGCAGCTAATGATTCTGTTCATTAGCAATCACTCCACCGATTTTTTTTTTTTTATTAATCAATTAAACATTTGGGCTATGATAGGTCAGTGCGATGGTCTGTGCTGGCAGGCATAAGGAGTCAATTTACTATGAGTCAGATTAATCAAAAGGTTTTATTTACCAAAAGGTGCCATAGAAAAGGTCAACTAAACTGAGCTGAGCTTTTTAGACATAAGGATCAATTCAAATACAGCAGAGGAACAAAGAAATTACAAATACTGACATTTAAATCAGTTGTATGGCTGCAGGGGACATCTTCACTATCCTAGAAGAGTAAGAACACATTTGAATGCATCAACATTTTTGCCTTTTATACTGTAAATACAAAGAACAAAATTCAAACAAAAAAATTCTGAATGTATTATAAGTATACTTAATATCTTTATTATTTCATTTCATGTCAGTTCAAATTTCTTCTGTGGAAAAATATTATCTGTTTTTTGTTGCCTATGCAGGAGATTTCTGTTGTTTTTATCATGTACGTTATCAGTTTTTAAAATGTAGTAGTACATTTTTTTTAAATTTGGTTCTTGCTGCCTTGAGTTCAAGTATATACGTGTTGTTTTAAGTTACTGTGAATTTAATGCCTGTAGTCTTTGACCAAAACGTTGCTCTCTCAATAAATGTTGGACTGGATTTTACTAATCCCACTTTTCAGGTTCAAGAGCACTACAAATTCGGTATGTTATATCTAACTGGGACACGGCTACTTACTCAGGCATATATTTGCAGACACCCAGTTACATGCAAACTCGCACAAAGATATGCTACAGAGAACTCTGCCTCAGTCAGCACAAGTGTCTGGTTAACTAGGTGGTCAGCTCAAATCTTTTCCATCCCAGTTTCATCCAGTGGAGCAGATTTTCTCGCGCACTCTATTTGCAGGCTCAGAGAGGCTCAGCGCTGCTCATACTAAAGCGCATTATGGCTGCTAGCATGAAGAAGTGTAAGAAAATTAAAACTTGGTGGCTTAAGATGTCTTGACCTTGAGTCTGTTGTGGTTTAATTGGCCAAAAGGAGAAAGTTCATGTGATGGGCAAGTCAGAAATGTAGAAAATGTTGACAGTCTCTCTTGATTCTTTGTTGACTTTGTATTAACCAGGTCAAAAAGGTTCGGAGGCGTTCATGAAATAACAGCTCAGGCACGTGCACATGCTACACACACATACACACACATACACAAGGCCAGACAAAGAGAAGGAAATAGGAGACTTGTGATTTGTAGGTTTTAGGATCGGATTTTGTAAGTTGAGGCGCCTGTGCGTTTATGACCTAATATAATACGTCAAAGCTGTTCGAGGCTGTGTGCACATCCTGCTACATATAATAGAATCATGAAATCTTTACGCTGTTCACATGTTACTCCTTGCACTGAATACAGCATACATTAAATCCACTAACACACATATAAACAAACAAAAACACGCAGGCCACGGGCTTTGCGTCGTTCAAACAACCTCGAAGGCAGGAGAAGAGATGGAGAGAAAAAGGGAAGCAGCAGCATAAATAATTCTCCCTCCTCTGCACTATCAGAGGCAACAGTGCTGGCTTCCAGCCACTCTGACTAGGAGGCCTGCTGCTATATTCATTATGTTAATGCTGAGACAATGCTGAAGCAGCCTGGATGAGATTATGCCTCACACTCTGGCCCACTCCACTGTTTGGAGAACGCTTAAACTCTGACCTGTTAAACAGGGACGCACCGAGCAAGTGTTTGGTGATTTCGCACTTCTCCGCCACTTAGTTGTTGTCCTGTTCTGCGAGGGGTTGAGTAAGAGCGGGAATCTCCTAACGCACCGGCAGGATGTGAGGATGAATTATTCAGGAGTGGAGTAACCTGATGGCCTTACCTGTGCGCTCTCATCAAATGCTTCTTCTCACAGCTCTCTCTTTCAGAAAAACAAAACAAAAAGCAAATTCAAATACACACTGATGCGCAAACTCAGGTGGGATAAATACTCACATGAGTGTGCGCTTGTACATGGATGCACACATGAGGACCCCTATCTCTGTCTGAAAAAGGGAAAAAACTGAGAGAACATGCAGCACATATGGGAGTCAGAGCTGGATCAGAGATGGGATCGATACTGCTGCAATAACACGCTATGGCAGATTTACAGATTAGCCCATTCAGGGCCTTGCCTTTTTCCTTAGATGAAGCTCAAGCTTCAGATCCATCCCAGCAGATACCAAGACCTTGATTAATATGCAAACGTCAGATTTTAGCTTCCAAGCCCAACTCTCATTTAGCTGGCATTTTCACAGGAACATCCAAGGTTACAGCAGAATTATCTGTGGATTAAGAGTGCAAGAAAGCAGCGTTTGATATATCATGAATACATGCATGGTGTCAGACCACGTGTAGGCATGTGTGGGCTTGCAAGCATCATTATAGCAACTTGATTAAATCATCCATTAATTCAATTTCAGGCTTTTGAGTAAGACTGATATGCTGAATTCTGGGCCTAAGAGCAAATTCAGTGCAGCAAGTCAAGTTTAATGAGCAGAGGCAAAAGGCGAAGGTGAAATATGAGACATCATTATGCAGTCGAGCACCATTTCTCCAAGATATTGGGTGATATGGAGACATTGTAAAGCTGTTCCCTAATCTCTGAGGGTCTGATCAACTTTACACGAGTAGATGTCTCTAATATATATGCATTACATGGCTGCACACACAGAATTATTAAGCAGTAAAACTGCACAGATTTAATATATAGCAAAAAAAAATATTCATACTCTGATTTTGTATTAAATGTGTGGCTTGGATTTCATCCAAAAGAAAATCTGCATCGACCTCCACTGTCCCGAGCTAGCAATAATATGCTGTACTTTTCCTGTGGAACTGGTATTCATGGTTTTCTTAGTGCAGTATCTTGCCTTACTTTAAGCTTTGGATAGTGCTGGGTTGGCTGACTGCCACTCTCACTTTATCTCTCTCTTTCTCTCTACAGGGATGACCTTTTCCGTGTGGAGTTGGACATTGTTGCAGGAGATGAGATGTTCTACAGCAAGGTGAGCACCTCCTGGACAGACACAGATAGCAATTAAACTTTTAAGTGGATATACTACTTGTCATTAGGCTGGAAAATGTCCTTTTTTTTTTTTTACTACACAGAAATGCAAATGTAGCTAACCAGCAGTGCTTTGTGATATATAGAAAAGAACATGGGAGTCCAACAAGAACGACATCCGGATCTGCAGGATGAAGGGCAAGCACGAGGTGAGTGTGTCAAGTGTGTCTGTTTCTCCACCTTCTCTTTCTTATTAAACAAATATATTCTTTATCTTTCCCTCTGGCTCTCTGATAATAGCATGAAAACAAATCATTAAACCTGCATTAACTGATTTTTCTCTGGCAACATGCGGCCAGATCAACAACCTTTAAAAACAACACTGACAGATTAGATCAGATATACTTTATTCATCCCACCACAGGGAAATTTACTTGTTAGAGCAGCATAGGAAAGTGTAGCATACACTACAGAATTAGAAAAAAGTAGAAAAGGCAAAAAAAACCTACAATAAACAGACAGAAATATCTATAACCTACACAAACACGAAAAACAATCAACCTTCAAAACAGACAAGTACTGAGGATAAAAGTGGCATGATATATAAAAAGAGTATTGTAATGTAAAGTGACCATAGTGTCAGAAATATTGCAAAGAAAGTGACCATGATACAAAATAATATTAATATTACAATAATGATATTATAAGATCAACAACATATAAAGTTGATAGGGCAAAAGTATTAGGTTGCTTATTTATACATTTAGCAGACAGAGAGCTACATCATTCATTTGTCCTTTTAGTTTGTTTGGCTCTTTAGCTGCTGAATGCTTCACTTTGATTATCAGAAATGTGTCGCAGAAAACAGCTGCATACTGATGTGAGATTAGCGACAGAGCTAAGCTGCAGGCCACATAACCAAAACAATGAAGTGAAGGACCCCTATCCTTCAGCTCATTGTTTTGGTGATGATTCATAGAAAGTAGATGATTCATAGAGCTGTGGAATCAAGTGATAATTGTCTTTGGGTTTGTCACTTTGAATGTCGTAGAAGCAATTTCATCTATTGTTAATATAAATATATAATTATTATTGCTGCTTTTAAAGAGCGCTATCATAAATAATGCTATAACATCACTTTCACTTTAAGATGCTGAACAGGGTGCCCCGGAGCGTGTACCATGGATTAAGATACTTATAGCAGCAGCCCAGGCCCTCTGCTGCATGTCATCCCCGCTCTCTCTCTCCCTTGCCTCACTTCAGCTGTCACTATCTAAATAAAGCAGAAATGCCAAAAAAAAAGGAAGGAAAATAGAATGGTAGTTTTCAATTATACAAAAGCAAGATTTTATCAATGTTAAATGGTTAAAATGAGCCAACATCTGATCAAATAACAGTCTAGAAATCTGGCTGGAAAAACAAACCTAGCACAAAAAATCTCTCTCCATTTATTGATTTTTAAATTACTTCAGCATCTCGTTTACATTTTCTTCACTTTCTATTACTGGAAGCATTTCGTTTCTCAGAGTAGAGTCAACAGTGTGTTTTTACAACCTGAAACGCAACAAGTTTGGATGTGCAGGAGCATAAAATCAATTTAAATCCCCAAAACAATTGCAGATATGCCAAGATTATACACTGTAGAATTACAGATTTAAATATGAAGATTTGAATCGTGTCTAGTCACTCAGAGTGTTTGTCTCACACTGTCTCATTTCTTGCACACATTATTACAGCACATGTTTTACTGTTCTGCCTGCAGCTTTGGTTTCATTGCAGCAGTCATCTGACAGTCATGCCTGCTGGCACAGCCTCAAGAAGAAGGGGGCGTTTGACTGTGTATTATCTCATTGTCCCTGTTCATCTAACCCATCACACACACACACACACACCACATCGATCAGAAGAACAGAGCCATTCCTCTATACACCGCTCGTTCCACCGTCATGAGTTAGGAATGTGGTCCGTGCCCTCAGAAAATGCAGGTGGGCGTTGGGAATCTGAGGCGGTGAGGAAGAGATGGGGTGAAACATCCCCAGCAGCCACCAGCAGCCCACGCCTGACTACCTCTTACATCTCCAACACACACACACACATCCCTAGCTGCCGTCTGCCACACACAAACAGCTTGTATTCAATGTCTGTGCGTGAGTGAGTGTGTGTGTGTGTGTGTGTGTGGGTGTGTGTAGTGGTGATGGTTGCGGTTGCCGGCGGAAACATGGGCTCTGTCCCCTCTAGGCAGAGAAAAAAAATGACTTATTTAACACAGTGAGCGAACACCTGACATTAAATCTGTGTGAGACAGTGCCAGACAGTAACACAATGGAGAATAGAGGGACAGCGACAAAAAGCTAGACTGAGAGGAGGGGGAGAGCGAGACAGAAAAGTGACAGAGGAGAGGAGAGGAGAGGGGGTGTGTGGTTCCCTGTTGGCCGGCCCTGAAGTGAGCTGTGGGGCTGACTGAGATATGAAAGGTCTTCTCGCCCCTAATGACTGTCACACGGCAATGTGAGGAAGATAAGACCACAGCCAGGTCCTCTCAGTCAGCTCTCTGGGCTCAGACGCACATGAATAAATGTGCTTACGTCTCCATATGTGTGAACAGACGTGCACATTCAATCCCACACACAGCAGCGTGCAACCGATTTGTACACTGGTGTACAAAAGTCTGTATGCTAAAATGTGACCAAGAATGTAATTAGTTTTATTCAAAATAACAGAAGCTGAAAAAGTATGAAAAAAAATACACAATATTTCTGTAAAACAGAAACTACAGCCTTGAAATTGCAACATTTTAAATCCACCCTGTGGAGTTTTCATCTAAACGAACTTCACATTCAGTTTTTCTCACCAAAAAGCATTGTCCTTAATGCACTTCCTCTCTCATGAAGCATTTATATTTATATATCTTTTCTTCGCCGCGTCTTGCTGTTGCATCGCTACTTGTTCTGGCATATTACGGCCACCTGTTGATCAGTGGAACAGGGTGATACCATTAGCAGTAATGTGTAAACTGTCACCTGCATGCTTGTGCACATGGATGTGTTTTCCTGTCTGCGTGCACGATACAAGAAACCCACTTATCATAATGATGTTAAAGCACTACTAGTGGATGGAAACACCACAGGATACAGGCTTCATAAAGATAGTGTTGCAATACTGTAGAATGTTTTATGGAAATTAAATTGAGAGACCATTTTGAGATAAAACCACATTTAAATGAGCTCTGTGCAAAACTGAAACTCAGATATATTAAAATACAGTAACAATGACTATTTTATTGAGCTACAACACCTTGGGAATTACGATTAGGAGCTACATATTTCATGTGACCCTACATGCCATGCTCTATTTGATATCATTGTTATATTACCTATGATTCCCATTGTGTGAAAAGCTTGAACCTTATTGTGCAGAACTCTTCTCTCTTCATATTTGATTTTTTTTCAGTGAAGAATTGCATCACACATTTTTGTTTTTTTCAAAAATATTGAACTAAAGCACTGCAATAAATTCAGAAAGTTGTATCATTTATCTCTAATGCAGCAATTTAGACCTGGAAATGAGAAATATATTTTATATATTTTGATGTAATGATGTGAATTGCGCATCCCACTATTAATATTACAGTTATGTATTTTCTAGCTACAGTGTTTAATGCAGGGCTTTGGTATTGTAATGCATTTGGCTGCTGGGGTGTTGTTGTTGTTACCCCGTTGTTGTTAAGCTCATTATGTTGGAGGTCGAGCTGACTGAATATTTAAAGAAAAAAAAAACATTCTGAATCAAATGCATTCATGCACACGACACGGAGGTTCTTACATACATGTAGGTGGGACTACTGACCCTCAGGTACATTGTATAAACATGCATATTAATTATTTTGCGTGTCTGTTTTTAAATCTGATCTCTCTTTGTTTCTCTCTCCCACATATCCATGGACACAATTAAAAAAAGGAAATGTCAACAAACACATCTGTCAAGCAGTTGTTTTCTGCGTGCCTCTGTCAGCCTCCCTCTCTCCTCCTCTTCACCTCCTGAAAATGTCCTGTTCTGCTTGGGGGTTGATTGTGTCAGATGTGACACATCCACCACCTCGTAATTGGTTTTGTAATTAAATGTTTCTGCTTGGTTGATCACGAAGGACATGGTATTCTCCCTAATTAGGCTGAAAATTCAATATCCTAATTCTTTCGCCTTTTTTCCTTCCTCCCCTCGGTTGACCAAACGATTGTTGATGAATGCAACAGTCGTCCTCGCTGTCACTCATTCCACGTATCCCCGTCATATTTTCCTTTGTCCTTTGCGTTCTGCTGTCTCTTTATCTCTCCTGCGTTTGCCCTTTTCATGTCTCTCTGTCATTCCCTCCCCTTGTCTCACTCCTTACCTCTCTCCGCATATAAAAGTAAAAGAGAGAAAGAGATAGAGGGTGAGACGTTCCCCAGAGGTGGCTCCGTGCCAACACATCAGGCTGTGGTAGTGTGGCATGTACATGCAAACAAAGGCAATTCTGTATAGAGCGCTTTTAAAGAGCGGTTGGGCATCGTTATAAGCAGCACTTAGCGAGATTGTTTGATCAATATTGCGTTGATCGTGCTCTCTGAGGAGCTCCGACTTTTCAATCGCCCGACCCAAATGTCTTTTCTGGCAGATTCAGTTTCATAGCCTTTCTTTCTTTTTTTTTTGGGCTCCTCAATTAATCCATTTGAAATACCACATGTGGACTCACTTTCCTTTCTTGTAGCTGTGGTCTCCTCTTTTTTTTTTATCTCACCAATGCCTCATATGTATAACGTATCTTGTTTCTTCTGTGTCTTTTGTGTTTACATTGAAGTCTTTGCTACTTTGAATGTTGTTGTGTTTTTTGTCTGGTATAAGAGTCGTTCAGGTTCATCTTTGACTGTACTTTTCATATCACAGCAAAACCATTGTGGTATTCTCAAAATATCTGTACTCATGAGACAATCACTGAACTCGAAGGGCAAAATATGGGGGAAAAAAGACTCTGCACACTTATACAACGATGTAAAGATGAACTTTCCAGATGTTCATGAAGTAATTCTTTCCATTTAATCATTTCTGGTACGTCTTTCACTTATTCTGATTTTCTGTATTGATTTATTTATGTTTTTATCATATGCTGTTATTGTTGGGCACACTATGTGTCTGAACTACGGATCTGCAGCTGTGAACTTGCACTTGCCATGTGTAGCACAGATCTGATGTCATTATGATCTTTCGGCAAAAATTGTGCCTTGATGATGATGATTTAATGGCTAAAAGCTGGCTTAGGAATATTTGATTAAGTGTGCTGAGCCTTTTTTTTTCCTCCATGTATTCCCAGTTTTTTCTCTTTACAGACGAGCATACTGTTCAAGATCCCATCACATGTACGACCACCGTTTTCACAGCAGGTTGTCAGACAGAGAGCTGTCCAGGGGTGATTCAGGTTAAGTGTTGTGGTCAAGGATTGAATGGTGTGTGCGTGTGCATGTGTGTGTGTGAACGTCTGGTGTGTCTATGATTCCATCAGGGAGTGGAGCTCGGCTGACCCCACGATCTGTAGGTCTTGCTTGCAGGTCGGTTCGACTGCTGAGGCTGCCACATGGCTGACTGGCCTGGAAAAACTCTCTGTATCTTCCTTTCTGCCTCTCTATGCTTTCTTTTCCTATCTTTTTTCCCCCCATCTCCATTATCTCACTTTCTCTCCCACCCTCTGGTGTCTGATGTTTGTCTGTGGCCTGTGGTGTTTTCAGTCAGAATTACCATCAAACAGGGACTAAGTGTTGCAGAGGGACGCAGATCAGCTTTAACATGCTGAGTAAGACCGCAGTACCCAGAACAGCATATTGTTACTAATTTGGTACCGCTGTTAATTTATCCTCCGCCCACACGCACACAAACAGACACACACGCACTTTCTTCCTGTCATGAGGAAGCCACTGTTTTCACTCAAAATTGTGCGTCAGGGATTTTTCTGGAAATGACAAGCCTGTTCTTAATGAGTGGAGAAAAGGACTCGCCAAACCTTTGTGTATGTGAGTGTGTATACGTGTGTGTGTGTGTGAGAGAGAGATATGTGGGAGAGTTCTGGCTCAATGGCGGCCCTTGGCAGAGCAACGCTGTCTTTCTCCCTGGTCGCAAACATCAGGGGACCAGCCAGGCATGTAATGGAAACTTTGGAGATTTAGAGGAAGCAGTTTGCTAAATACGACCCTCTGCTGTACTGCCTTACATGGATTGTATGAACATTAGCAAGCAGGTCATCATGATAACTTTTATGGCAGCATGAATAATGTTGTGGTTGCTCCTAAAGCAGGAAAATAAGGAGAAGATTTTACGACGTATGAACCTGTTTTGTATTTTGGTTCGACCAAACACAGGAATGCTGATTGTAGCCGGGGGTCAAACTGATGTTCGTTTAGGTTTCTTCATCATTAGAACAAACATTGAGCCTCGGCTTAGTCCAAATGAGAAGTTGTTTATCGTTTCAAACCAGAGGTTGATTTTCGGACAATAGATGGAAAGCAGATGCAGAATGTGGAACCTCCTCAGTTTTAATGGTGTCTGACTGGCACAGGTTGTTTTGAGCAGATGTGTTGTAGCAACCGTATTATTGACTGCATATGTGTGTGTGTGTGATCACTTTCATTTATATGTCTAATAGTGCTTTTGGTGTGTCTAAGAAGAATCCAGCAGGGTGAGGAATGCACTTGCTCGGTCAACATCTGCTGAGTAGAAGTAGCCTGGCTAACATCTGCATTACAACACTGATTAAAAACCTGCAGCTTGTTGAAGCGTCTAGTTTATATAAATGCTCGCAGACGCACATAAATACACTTGTTGTGGACCTCATCTCTCCCGCTTTCCACACTTGTTCTCTCTCTATTTTAAATCTCCCCCTCCATTCACAACTACGTCCATATTTGCACTCAGACGCGTGCTCCTGTGAAATTCATCTGCGCTGCAGATTAATTTTTCAGAGCCCGGGCAGCTCTGCCACTGTCAGTAAGAGGAGCAGTATGGAGGAGGAGGTGGAGGGAAAAAGGAGGAGGAGGAGGAGGAGGGTTGCAGTCTGGGTCTCGGGAAGGCTTGCCAGCCGGCACAGGTGGCGTTTTGTCTGGATTCTACCCAGGGAGCGAGGGAGCAGAAAGAGAGAGGGGGGAAAGCAGAGGGGAGAAGAAGGAGGAATCAGCACATACAGCATTTGGATTTATGTATAATTGTTGAATTCATTGATTCATTGCTTGATCCTTTGTAATTGCTTTAATGTTTAATGTGGAAACCGCAGTAAAGCCTTAATGCTGCTGCCTGAATTGGGCTTTGAATAAGCAAAGATCCATACCTGGAAGTGCCAAATTGCTTCCCGGAAAAGATGAATAAGGGTTAATGAAAAGCATGTATGCAGCAGGGGATGAATTTTGATGTCTGTAAAGTGCAAATGGCAATCAGAACTCGATAGTTGAAACGCTACGAAGGATCCAACTCGTGAAATGTTTCATTTTCTGTGTACAAGCAGTGCCAAAATGTGCACATTTGGACAGTGGTTTGGCTCCTCTGACTATTTACTACCCTCTCTGAGATGCTGGCATTGAGACTGGGTTGTTATTAAGAGTGCTTCATCTGGCTTGTGATTACAGCTCTGACCAAGCTGACAGACTGCAACCCCACCGACAAACAGCATGCAAATGATTCTCACACATGAGCATGCATCTGTGCTGTGATGCATACACACACACACACACACTCACACATATAAGCACCAGAAACACGTGAACACATGCTGTATGTAGGGGGGAGTCACACACACACACACACACACACACACAAATACTGTCACAGCCGCTCCTCAATTTGTCGCACATTGCTGCGCCATTAGAAATTTACACCTCACACTTAACACACCCCTTTGCACCCCGGCACGCACACACTCTTTACACTCACACATGAAAGCGCTTCCCTCTTTCCTGTTTTTTTGCTGTTGAAAAACGAGAACCCTGCAGGGAGTGAAGTGGGAAGGTGGAGGGTAAGAAGGGTGTAGGGTGGAGCATCTGGAATAACACTCACCCGCCTCTCGTATCACTGCTTTCCCTCTGATCTCCTCCGCACACACACACACACTCACACACACACTCACACATACTGTTCATGTACAAACTGTCATTTGACATACCCGTCGTCACCACCACCTCTTCTGCTCCAGCGTTACTTCTCTTTCCGATGACATCAGTGCGGGTGGTGGTCTTGAAGTAGACCCCATCTGGTGTGTGAGTGAGCTGGTGCCATCCTGGCTAGGAGACTAGTAGTTTGGGGAGGGGGTTGTTGGCGGCTGCTCACCAGTGATCAACTGTACATCAACACTCACTCTAGATACACATAACACACACAGGTGGTGACTCGCTCTTACAAAGACAAACTGCTGTCAGGACTTTTTGGCTTTTAAAGGCCAAGACTGGAATTTAGGTTTAATATCCATGGAAAAATATAAATTCCTGCACACACAGATTCACACGTGTGTTGATGTGGGGTTTTGTTTATCATACTGTTTGGTCATAGAGTCACGGGTTCCCAACCTGGAGATCAGGACCTCCCAAGTGGTTCGAAGATAAATCTGGTGGGGTCACAGGATGATAAAAGAAAGAATAAAAGTCCCTTCTATATTTACTGTAGATCTTTTCTATTTCCTGCAATTTTTCCTTTTTGTGTTGTCCTTATCTCTTTATGCTGTGAAATCCTTCAAATCAAACTGAGGAGAAAAAAATAACCCTACAATTCAACTCACAATTCATGCTGCCAGAACCTGTGGCGAGAGGTCACTGGTAGATATTTCTTCATTTTAAGGCCAAAAATGCTGCCTTAAGATGTATAAACCACACAAAAAATAGATTTTTATACACACATTCTCCATATTTAGCTCATAAATGCCTATATCTTTAAACTGAATTCCTCTTTTAAGAACTTTTCTTACTCTGCATCTCAATTTCTATCTCAATCAGACGTATAAATACACACGTTACAGTCAAGAGTGTGTAAAAACTAGTTAGCATGCAAACAGTGAAGTCTCTGGATAAACTGATAAAATATAGTGGATAGCATATGAATAAACAGTTCAAATAGTTCAAAGTAATAGATAAACAGTTATTGCCCAGTAGTCAGATGTATGGTTAAGTATAATAAATAGATAATGATAAATAGCAGCTAGTTAGAAAAAAGGTTTAAATACAGTAGAGAGCTAGAAGTTTTGGATAAATGGTTGAAATGGTCGGGTATTAGTAATGGTATGCTGTAGGAGAAGTATTGTGTGAAGTGTTCATAAGGGTTGAGGTTACACATGTTTATTATGTCATTTCTACCATAAACGCACTGACACACCATACTTTCGCCGAGGCAGCAGATTAACTTGAAAGTTATTTCTCGACGCCAACATGTGTTACTTTTTGGCACTGTGGGGCAAAAGCAGCTATTAAGTCATGTGGTGCTTACATGGTTTCTCATTTCAAAGAATAAGTATGGAGGAATGAAACTGTGACTTTGGTGTATTCAGTCATTAGGCAAGCTTCATGTTAGTCTGATGCCTCACGGTGGAGAAATTAGCCTTAAATCTGTTGCTTGTTTTAAAATCCTAAAGCTGGTTCGGATTACTGTCTGTCAGTCAATGGCAGCTGCGTATGTGTGTGCGTGTCTGCGTGTGTTTGCATGTGTGAAGAGGGTAGACACTTAAAGTCTCTGCGGGCTACGTTCAGACTATATCAATATGATTGACAGCGTTAATGGTGTGATAATTCCACACATCAGGCAACTGAAAAGCTTCATTTCACAGAACTGTTTGGATAATCATTCTGTGAAAAATAAACCCAGTTTTGTCTCCTATCGTCTCCGTCATTTTGCCTTTCTTCTCTTCAGTTTCATCCCTCCTGCATATTAAGCGCTGCCTCTCGTTTTATTCTCTCATTCCTGCAGGATGAATGCCGTAATTTCATGAAGGTGTTGCTCAGCAGACAAGGAGGCCTGTTTGTGTGTGGCACCAACGCCTTCAACCCTCTCTGTGCCAACTATACTGTAAGTAAAGACTGCTCACAGCCACAAGTACATGTACATGCTCCAACCTGTGATAATGTCAATATAAATTCATTATTTTTTAATAAACAGAGTCCTCGCTTTAGTGCACCTGTTCAGGTGACATATACAGCTTGATTTGTTTGTTCAGCACTCAAAACGGTGTTGACTTCCTCCCCAGGACTTATTTATCCTTGTTGTCTAGCAGCTCCAGTGCCTTGTTTTTCTGAGATACACCAGTTGTTATTTTTCGGTAGTTAAACTTCGTGGTCTGCCGAGCTTGTTATCACTAAGAGTCAGAGACGGATAATCAAGACGAACACGGAGAGCGAAGGAGAGGAAGAGGAGCGTATTCAGAGGGTAAGGGTGGGGACGTGACTTGTTTGCCTGGTTGAATTTCTTTTGCAAGAGGTTAAGAAAGCAAAGCAATCCCCCAGTTGGAGGCAGAAGAAAGAAGAAAAAGCTACAAGTGTAAATGTTGACTGACCTGATTAAAACAGTTAGACACAGTGTACTCTAAACATTTCCTCCACTCTGTCCAAAATATGTTTGTCAGAGTCTGAAGTCTTTTGAGTCCTCCGCCGTGCAAGCTGAATATGCTCCACTTCCCAGCCAATCCCTGTCTTGCTCAATTACAGTAACGATTTCAAACTTGTGGAAGAAAAACTACACATGAATATTAATCATTGGCTCGGCTGATTTCACATCACTCTGTAGGAATATTAAATGAGAGATGAAGGCGGGTTGAGTTGCAGAAAGTGAGAGGGGAAAAAAAAAATCCTTTCGCTATCAAAGGCTTTTTTTCAGATAAGTGTTATTTTCAGTCTCTCACATTTCAAACATAGCACAACAGTGGAACACTGAGACGTACCTGGACCATTATCTGTCAGCCGCTAATGACATTCTACAAGAGCGCATAACACACCTGTCTTCTCCTGATAGGCTGCCTGTTTCTCTGGGGACTAGTTAGCGATGCTAGCTGCTGTTTTATTTATAGCTGTTTTTTAATGAAATGACAGCTATGAATTTCAGCCGTGGATGAGAATTAGATTGTGCTGTTGAAATAGGTTGCTTTTGGCTAAGTGCGTTTGTAAATGTGTGTAGCAGAGACTGAGAGATGCAGAGGAGACATTTTTTTTATTGTGTCTACATGTATGTTTATGAGGAAGAGATGGAAACTTATGTGCGTCTGTTTTATTTATGCATGAGAATGTGACTCTCTTGTTGCCGCTGTGCCTAATTGCCACCAGTGAATCATTAGTTTGCACTTACGGCAACACTCCCTAATTGCCATTCTTCTTTGTTGCTTGTCTTCACGCTGCTGCTGTAGATTCATTCTCATTGTTTACTGACTGATGCATGCATATGTGTGTGTGTGTGTGTGTGTGGTGTAACAGGGAGACACTCTAGAGATGGTTGGAGACACGGTCAGTGGTATGGCGAGATGCCCCTACGACCCCAAACACGCCAATGTAGCTCTGTTTGCAGGTAAGACGCACCACTAACCCTTGGTTACACTACATCCCGCAACAAGTTTCCTCCAATTTATTCTCCTTTGTTTACTCCATCATATTTAAACACTTCACTATAATCAAATCAACAGAGTTCTGTGGTTGAAGCTGTAGGGCGCCATTACTGTTCAACCATCATCCCATTATCTGATATTAGCTGGAAGTAAAAATGTTGTTATTTTCCGTGGGAGAGCTGCAAAGTCGCAATTATGTTGCTGCAATTACATTGTTGAGTGGTCAGTCATGTCACGTTTATGATGCACGGCACACATAATATTTATTCCAGCTTTAATGTTTGCAGTTATGCTGTTGCTTTCCAGCTCACTAGTGTTTCTGTGTGTGTGTGTGTGTGTGTGTGTGTCAGAGGGGAATCTGTTTACAGCCACAGTGACAGACTTCCTGGCCATTGATGCAGTGATCTACCGCAGCCTCGGGGACAGTCCCGCTCTGCGCACCGTCAAACACGACTCCAAGTGGTTCAGAGGTACTTAGACATGTGTACGAGTTTGTATGTGTGTGTGTGTATGTGTGTTTCTGTATGCTTGTTAAGGTGTGTTTGTTTGTGTTTTAACATTCGTAGGTGCACGGGCGCAATTTTCTGAAATACGTGTTCTCCTCAGCATCGTGTCTGCTGTCGATGTTTTGGTCTGATGTTTTGAGTGCACGCCCGCATCACTTAGCAGCGTGCAGGATCAATACATGTGTCAGTAGAAGAGGGCTGAGTAAGCAGCCTGACAGCTGGCCACGATGCTGTCAGGCTTACTGCTTGGAACATCCACATCATGGTCAAACCTAAAGATGACAATGGGACAATAAGAAATAGACAATATCAGACACGTAGGTTGCATAGCTGGTCCCGGGTGTAATAGTGCTAAAATACATAGCATGAAACTGAGTGCATAGAAACATGAGGGAGTCATAATGCGCTTATTGTTCGGTGTGAAATCCGCTTTCACCATGTAATGAAATTAAACATGGCCTGTGCCTTTTTCTCGCTGCCCTCATGTTACCTCGGTGTCGTGGGAGTGAATGATGCATTGGCAAATGGAGACACTGTTTACTGTGTGCTTTCTCATGGTCCATGTAAATATCAGTCAACAGTTTCTCTCCACAAATACACTCCCGCCTTCTTCTCTCTCACCTTTTCTCTCTCTCTCTCTCTCTTGCACACAATATAGAGCCGTATTTTGTCAGCGCCGTGGAGTGGGGACCTCACATCTACTTCTTCTTCAGAGAGATAGCCATGGAGTTCAATTACCTGGAGAAGGTATAGAAGCCGTTCTGGTGAAAATATATCCTCCTTTCCCTTCTGAACTCTTGGTATTCATAGAGATGAGCTGCCTGCCCATTCAGAGCGTCTTTATAAAAAGGACTGTAGAGGAATATCTGAATGTGTTGTTAAAATGCAGCACCATGAAAGCAGATACCAGTATAATATGTCTCTGCCACTATTATTTGGATGTCAATATCAACAATTTTCCCACAGCTACACTGACCTTTCTTCCTCATATTTGTTTGTCTGCATATCTTATCCAACAAACAGCAGTCTGAGCAAACAATTCATGTCTGTATTAACCTGAGAAAAACTTTATAGCAACTCTGTATATTTCCTGCTTTTACCAGAGCTGGAGATACATCTTTATGAAAAAATATCAGCATCGGGAAACCCTCTTCCCTGATGAATTAACTATTCACATTAGGGGAGAAGTGCTTGCACAAGGTCTCAGGCTTTGACATGTTTACAGAGAGCAGAGTAAATGGATACTTAAACTGTTGTGTGGTTGAGGGTGTTCAAAGAAGCAATTTTGAGATGCACTGACATTTTCATGAATAATTAATAATACATTTACCATCATAAAACAATGATCTGTCAAAACAGGGTCTATGCATTTCAAATTGCATGCAAATAACTCTTCAGAGATCACCGTGGAACTGAAAAGAGCTTTTAAATATGCCGTTTTGAAGATGAAACCTAAAGCCTGGGAAATTTATCCAAGCTCCACTTATCATTGAAGTTACATGTGAGCTGTGATTTTACAGATATGCCTGTCAGTATGTTGCAAATGTATTGTGCACAGTCATTATCTACGCATACATCTGCTTCTCCGTGCCTGACTACTTGCAGGTGGTGGTGTCACGGGTGGCGCGGGTGTGTAAACGCGATCAGGGTGGCTCACAGCGTGTCCTGGAGAAGCAGTGGACGTCCTTCCTGAAGGCCCGTCTGAACTGCTCCGTCCCCGGGGATTCCCACTTCTACTTTAACCTGCTCCACTCCACCAGCCCCGTCATCAGGATGCACGGCAGGGACATAATTCTGGGAGTGTTCTCCACTCCGGCTAACAGGTACAACACATATACCTGTAAACAAAGCTACAAATATGTCTTTCTCAAAAAACTTGTTTTGTCAGTTGTAGCCCGAGAACTTTGTCTGATGAATTCAATTACACCCTCATCAAGACTGAGAATTGCAACTTCTCTTCTTTTCGAATTACAACTCCTGAAATAACTAGTACTTCTGCTACTTACTGCTTCAAAATTTTCCACAGACCTCATTACCAAGCGCAGACCCTGGTTGGGATCCGCTGCTCTCGATCAATAGTGAACCTGTCTGCCTTCAAATAAGAAGCTTTATTTGTATGTGTGTGCGTGTTCATCATGTCTGACTTTGAGGGTTGACGTAGGGCGATTTCAATCCATGTCCTCGCTGGAAAGAGAAAAGTGGATTCAGTCATACTGAGAGTGGTTTTATGATTTAATCACACATAGAAACACACCCTGACATTGACTGAACAAAAATATAAACACTTGTTTTCGCTCTCATTTTTTTTTTTTTATCACAACAAGCTAAGACTTCTTCTGTGCACATGAACGGTTTATGTCACTCGAATTTTGTGCACACATTTGTTAAAATCCGTGTTGGTGAGCACTTCTCCTCTGCCAAAGTAATCCATCCTGCCTGACAGGTGTGACATATCAAAAGACTGATTAAACAACATGAGTGAGTGACACAGGTGTGTTTTGGACTGGTCACAATGAAAAATCCCCAGTAAAGCACACAACACAGTTCCACAGATGTTGCATGTTTTGATGGAGTGTGCAGTCAGCACGGTATCTGTAACCCTAGTCGACTGTATAGTTTATTGTCTAAGAAAAGGAGAAGTAACTTTGTCTTTTGTGTGCTTAAAATGTTAGATCTTTTACTCAAAATGTGAACCAAAAAGAAGTGGGTTTATGTGGGTTTACTTCCCATGGAGACTGAGATAGACACAGTGTGAAGCAGCTCTCATACCGCTCACCTTGAAAAATGTAGTGAACCACCATAGTTTTGTTCCTTCACCTATGTAATGGGAAAGAGCAAGGTTTCCTAGCAAAGCTCCAGAGAAATAAAAAAAGGCTGTGTGGTGGTACAAAGGTCAAGATTGTGGACTACAGAGTAATTTGAGACACATGGGATGCTTTCATTGAGGACAAAAGGGTGATTTTGTTGAAAGACAAGATTAAATTGAAAAAAGCTGAGCGGAGACAGGAGAGATGCTGCCTGTTTAATGGGGGATTATTGGAGACTGAGGGTATTTACAGAGCCAGAGACAACACAAAGCGCAAAAACCATAGAAACTGAACAAGAGAGAGAAGAAAGAAATGTGACAAAACATATCTAAGTGAGCTTGATCATCTTATTGTACTGTTTTCAAAGCACAAGGACGTTGTGGTTTTTGTTGGAACATCCACTATTTATCTTTTAAGTTGCACCTGGATTTATATACTTATATACATAAGGTATTGCCACAGTATATTGCAGTCTAAGTGGCTCAAATAATAGAAAAGTATTCAGTGATGCCTCTTTCATTGTGCACTGTCCAAATGACCCTGACACCACTTACTGTGTCGGGCAATGCCAACACATTTAAGCAAACATGTACAAATTGTTGCAACTGGCTGCTATTTGACTCTGGTCTGGAATCAATACAGTCTCACTTAAATGCAGTCAGCGGCTCAACTATTACCTGTGCCAGTGTAACACCAGCTCTAGTATTATTTTCCTTTCTTCTTCTTCTTTTAGGGTAGAAAAATAAGGTTCTACGAGTTGTAGGACAGTGTCTCAAATGAGTGGGCTTCCAACCTCCCAGTAAGAGACAGGAAAGAGAGCGAGGAGGGGGGGACTTAAACAAAAAGACAATGAGTGAGCAAATGTGAAACGAGAGAAGACACAGAAGAGAGAGAGATGGAGAACAAGCAGAGGAAAGATGAATGAGAAATTCAAGGACGAGGAAGTCCAGTAATGGACAACACGTGCATCCCTCGCTCCCTGAGATCTAAAACTGTTTCATCAGCTGCATCTTATCTGCGTGTTTGGAAAGGCTATGTTGTGAGAAAAAGGGGGCCGCTACCTGCATAGACAGATGGATGATTCTCACACACACACACACACACACACACACACATACAAACACACACATTCCCACTCTCAAACACAAACACACACACACTTACAATGGTTCCCAGATAACAGCATTTACAGCAGGCCGCAGAGGAGAAGCAGCTGAATACACAGACCCCTGCTTGGGTAAACTGCCACTGGGTCCTCTTTTAAATGACTAGAAGCCAAGAGAGAGAGAGAGAGAGAGAGAGAGAAAGTGCGCCTTAGATGGATGGATAAGAACATGTGTGATGGAGGAAAATGAACACAAAGAGAGAGAGAGAATGTGTGAGGTGAGCGGTAAAACTCCCACTGGCCCAGTGTGGCCTACTGAGCCACACTGGCTAAGTGCTTGCCAGACAAATTGCTTTGGCTGGCAGCGTGCAGTGAAAACAGCATGAAACAGGACCTGGGAGTGAAGGAATAGCTTTTCTCTCCTGCCACTTGGCCCTGTGCAGCATATATGGCACTGTAGTATGGGAATAATGGAATGAAGTTGACTTTTTACTGGGCCCTCCTGGAGGCTCCCCTGGACACTCTGAAGTTATTCATCTCCTCTGGTGCCTGCATACTCCAGGGATAATTTTACAGCCACATACCAGCTTCTCAACTGTTTGTGGGATGCTTCAGTCTCTGCTTCCAGTAGTATAAACTCTCCCCAAGTTGTCAGTTCCTTTGTGCATCCACCTCTGAAGCCTCTGGCCCTTCCTCTTGAAGAGGGATGAAAGAAGAGCTCTGATTTCTTCTTGCACTCGCACCCCTGATGCTCAAGAGGTCAAAGAGACGTAGGAAGCCACAACACTCGAATAAAAATATGAGATGTTTGGGCAGAAGGAAAAAGTACTGCTTTATTTAGCAACTCATATAAATGGGTTTGTGTGGAAATAACAGCAGCAAGATGTCAAATAGAAGGCTTACTATCATCATGCTGCAGTAGACTGGTACTGAAAACAAACAATTCTCATTATTACTTAGCTATTGTTTTGGCAGCTGAAATGTCTATTGCTGTTGCAGACTGACGTGGGCTCATTAGGCTTAATGGAGCCGCACAGGGAAAACATCCCATGCAAAGTAAAGTAAATCTAGTGCATCCTGAGAATGGGAGTCCGTGTTTGGTTTTGGTTTTAAAGAATTCCACGTCATAGGGTCAGATAGCAGGATGTCCCTCAGGGAAAACACAGCAGAGGAGGGGAAATGAGGAGGACAAGGAGCAGGAGGAGAACAGGATTAGGGTACTTGGAGAAGTGTGACACAGGGGGATTACACACAGATGTGCAAGCTAGTCCCTCCGGGCCTGCACAGGTAGAGTACATACTTAAGTATCTAGCTAGTGCTTGAGAAATGGGTATGGAAAAGGTACACCATGTTTAGCTGACAGCAGAGCCATGTCACGAGAAAAATACAGAGTTGTTACAGAGGTGTTCACTGGTCCACATGGGCCAGTATAGAAAGAGCAGAGAATACCCACAGGTACCTGATGTGGAAAGGTCACGGAAAGGTATATGAAATTAGGTTGCTTGAATAAAAAAAAGGATCCAGGTGAGAAGTTTGTGGTACTATTAAAAAAAAAAGGAAAAAGGATGACTGTATAATATTAAAAGTAAAGGAAACAGGTAGGAGTTTGGGATTTGTAGTCTGAAAATCAAGTTAACTTTTCATTAAAACTTTGAATATAGTTTAAATCTGTCATGTTTTGAAAAAAAAAATGCATTTTGCATGAAGATTGGTCAGAAATACCTTTGCTAATGCCCCATAGAGGTTTACTTTTAAGGAACAGATTGACTTGATTTGGGGAAATTAACATTCTTTTGACTGCTAAGTGTATTTTTATTTATTTATTTTGTGTTACTGGAGTCTGAAAACAGCTAAGATTTAAGCAAGTCATTGCTCCCGACCAAGAAATAGTCAAGCAGATAATTCCCCATAAAACTCTATTTCAACAAGAATATAATGTTCAGCTAATTAGCTCAGTTAATGGGCCATAGAGGCGCTGGTAGGCAGATTGTTTTACATTTGGAGAGAGCCAGGCTAACTGTTTCTGTTTCCAGTCTTTAGGCTAAGCTAAGCTAACCGTCTAACTTTATATTTACCATACTATTTACCACATGAGAGTGTTATTATTTATTTATTTTCTCATTTTAATTCTTGGCCCTCAAGTGGATATATTCTTCGAAATGTCAAACTATTCCTTGTTAAAATTCCGGTGAATCTTTGTTCTACTGAATAAATAAAATACAATTTGGGTTTATTGGACTAAAGGTTATTAGTTTAGTGTAAAGCCACAAGTTTTATTTCCCCATGGTGACACGATAGAACACAAACCTTGAAAATAACTGCTCAAATTGTCTAAGAAAATATACAGGATAGACTGTAAATTGTCCATTTGGCAGGTTTGTACTATATAGAGAGTCAGACAGTGTGTGGGAATTTGACCTTTTAAGTTTATAGACATCTGAACAGAAATAATTTAGCCCCCATGTGGTTAATTGATACCATATTTCACAAGGTCTTCATTTTGTAGACGAGTGTTGAAAATGTCAAGTCTCTAGGATTTATCAGAGTTAAATCCCTTATCAACGGATAGACATCGAAACTTCCCCTGACTCCCACCTCCTTTCTCCTCTTTCCCCTCTACTCCTATGAGGCATCATGTGTCCGCGAGGACTGTGTTATTCCTATCTGTCAGCGAGCTTGTTACACAGTGAGGAAGTGCTTTAGACTCCCAAATGGACACCCTACGCATCCAGCTTGGACAGCTTGTCACTCAACCCCCATCAAGGAGAATGAGCAGGGAAGGACAGATGCCTACGGACAGAGAGAGAAAAGGGACACATCAAAATTTAAAGCAAACAAAGGAAAGAAGTCGAAAATGATTGAAAATGAAATGTGTGAACAGGAAAACAACACACATGGACTATGAAATAAAAGCAGGAGAGACCACTACAGAAAAAAAAATCATCTCGAGGCCTTTTGGCTTACTTCTGTTAGACACATAGCCCTACACAGGGAAACCCAGTGACCTGCAGCGAGACAGAAAGAGAGAACTTGTGGGTGTAGGGGGGCGGGACAAGGTAGAGAAAGGAAGCCAAGCTGGCAGCGGTGCAAAGCTGGCAGACATGTCATACGCAACATCTGGTGCCTGTGGTCCTGTGAGGGATGCCGTATCGACCACAGATACGCCTGCAGCTCTGCCACACTGACCCAGGTTGACTTGCATCCCTGCCTATGAATGATAAGTACTGTGGGAGACAGCGTGTCCCGATCAAATGGCACATCAGGACACCACGGCTCCCTGCTGCAACAAAAATCCAGCCTTTGGGCGCTGCCTTCCCAAACAAACCCTTCTGAGGGCTTTCAAAGGGACACTCAAACAGAAACACCGCCGCAAAATCACAGGGACAGCTCCTCAAATCACCAGCTGGACGTTTATTTTTTGAGACAGAAAGAAGGCAAGAAACAGATGGGGTACGTTTGGGATTTATGTGGCAGCAGGTCGCAGGTGACTCTGTCTCTCCAATGTGCGTCCATCACCAAGGTTTTAGCATTTAGTGACTACCTTTCACACCACGCACACCATTAGTCACTGACGAGGACACATTCAGAGCAAAGAGCTGAGTCCCCGAGCAGGAAACATGGGATGTTTTTGTAAAAAAAACTCATTCCTTATCTCATCTTGACATTGCTCTTTTTGTTTTTCTTGTCTCTGAAGGGCTTTCTTCAGCCAAAACACAAAAGAACAGCGTCAGACTTAGTGAAGAGATTTGTGTGAAAGTGTCTCTGTTTGTTGGTTGGGCCTGTGATTGTGTGTGGGCTATGGATAGGTTTTGGAGCAGATGTTCTGATCCCTGTTGCAGGGTTCACGAGTAGTTAAACAGCCTCTGTGGTGCAACAGCATTTTTCCTGGAATGTGTTTATGAGAGTTTATGAGAATCTTCCCCCCTTCTTTTTTTTTTAGAGGAAGAATATTCAGTGACTCATTTCCTATTTCGTTTTTTATTCCAGGAATTCCAGCCAAGATCTTTTCATAGGTCTAATCTAACTATTGCATGCGCCACACATCTATTCTTCGCCCAAAGAGTTGACAGCATCTGTCTTATCCCGTCTTTCTTTCCGTCTCAGTAACAATTTCCTTTGTGTTCAAACATTCAATGTCAAAATATGAACAGCCCAAATCCAATTTGTCATCTTCGCTGGGTGCCTGTCTCTTTCTCACACTCACAATTGGCTCACTATATTTCTTCTTTCCTTTTTCACATTTCACAGTCTATTTTTCAGTCTAGGTATTATCTACCTTATCTTTCCCTTTTCTTCACTCATTCTTTCTGCAATTCTATCGAAAGCAAAATCCCGCTTGACGCAGGACTGTCAGTCATTTTATCTCAGTTCAAAGTGTTTTACCATTTAATGGTCTCTACCTCTGTCTCACCTCTCTGTCTCTGTCTCCGTCTCTCTAGTATCCCGGGCTCGGCGGTGTGTGCCTTCGACATGGAGCAGCTGGCAGGGGTGTTTGATGGGAGGTTCAAGGAGCAGAAATCACCTGAGTCTATTTGGACGCCTGTTCCAGATGAAGTCATCCCGAAGCCAAGGTGCAGATGGCTGTAATCAAATTATGCACCTGTGTTTCAGGTTGTTATCAGAGAACTGTGAGAAGGAAACAGAATTATCAACAACCTGTAGCCAATTCAGCCATAATGCTGGCCTGTACAGGTGTTTGGCAGATTGCGGTTAATGGCTTTAAAGGTTTGATTTCATAGGAAATACATCATACAATCAATACTTTCTTTTCACAACTCACGTAGATGCTTTTAAAAAGTTATAAGGTCAAACCAGGAATAGTTCAATGCCCATGGTATTACAGTCTAGAGAAACTTAGTTCATCAAACAGAAAGTAACAAATGTGGGCCATTTCATAAGGGTACAACTTGTTCTCTGCAGATTTAAAGACATGTCTTGACCTCGTGCAATTATCCATCACACCCAATGCCAAAGGTTCTTTTGACTGAATTCTGTTAATGTCTTGTTGAAAAATGGGGGCATGTGTCTGAATGCGAGGCACTCAGACAGTCTAGACTGCTTAATTATATTGTATAATGATCTGTACAGAGGACCTAAATAGTCAGAAAAGAGTAAACCAAATTTCTCTCTGTACTGTCTGTGTGCTCTATTTGCTGTCTTTAGACCCGGTGGCTGTGCTGTTCAAGGTTCCAGGTTCAATTCTTCAAACTCGTTCCCCGATGAGATGCTCAACTTTGTCAAGACTCATCCACTGATGGATGAAGCCGTCCCATCACTCGGGCAAAGACCTTGGATAGTCAGAACCATGGTCAGGTAAGACTGAACTCAGACAGGCAGTCAAAGTCGGATGTGTTTTACTTTATTAACCTTTTAAGTGAAAACGTGAGCTCATCCTGACTTTGACCAAAGTGCCTTTGTTGTCTAAATCTAACCACACCTGGGACCTACTGGTCTCTGGTGTAAAAACTCCTGTGTTTTTTATGCCAACCATCCACTCTGACCGCCTCCATATGACTTCCGCTTACTACTAAAACTTTGCATTTCCTACAGTCGAAGAAACGTTAAAACTGAACATAATCCAGGCAGCAATTACCTTTCCCTCAAGACGTATTTGGTGAAACAAATTAGTATCTTTTAACTGCCAAACCATGCATGCTGGGAAGTCTGCCAAACCTAATTTGAGTTAATGAACATTCACTTCATCATTTCAAGACTTCATCAGAAGAACTCACTTTATTCTGAAAGGGTGTGGGAAAAAAAATTAGGAATATTAAGTTGACTTTAATAATAAATCTTTATTTATATTAACTTAATAATGATCAAATAGTAGTTGATAAATTCCTGTGTGATGTTTTACTGTGTAGGAGGCAAGCAGCTGTAGTACATCTCATACAAATGCATGCATGCTTCTCTCTATCCATCTCTCTCTATATCCACTATATACCGTATGGAGTCCCATTGCCGACCAGCCACCAGGGGATTATGGGGACTGTATGTATGTGGAATATTAAACACCCGGCACAACATGACTTCAATTCTCATCTATTGACTCAGACACACAGGGCTGTGTGTAGTTCAGCAACACTCTGCTATTGTTCCAAGAAGAGCCCATTTACTTGACTGATATTATTAATGACTGAACGTCTGGCGTAATTAGTTTATTATGCAAATTTGATGAGCAGCTTCTTCTCTGTGGAATTCACTTCATTTTGAAGTGACTCAAGAGAAAATGGCATATTATGATTTAAATTCACAAGAGTCCATATTCTACATCTAAACCAATCAGTCGTAATGCACTTAAATCAAAACTTCCCTCCAGGAGCTACTTTACTATGCTTTTAGCTTTCATAGAGGAAAAGCCCTGAATGAGCCGCACAGTTCTGTGGCATTAATGCAGTGCTCTATCTGTCCTGCTGTGCAGATACCAGCTCAATAAGATTGTGGTGGACACAGAGGCCGGGCCTTACAGAAACCGGACTGTCCTGTTCCTCGGGTCAAGCAGAGGGACCATCCTCAAGTTCCTCATCATGCCCAACCAGGACAACACCGTCACCAACAGCAACATCTTCTTGGAGGAACTCGAGGGATACAACCCTGATAAGTAAGACATCAAAGCTAACAGAAAGGACATGGGTGCATAGTCATAGTTTTTTTTTGGAAACATACTTATTAGCTTTCTTGTTGAAATAGTTGGATATTTTAGGAAATACAATTTGTTTTCCTCGCCCAGGAGGCCCAGGTTCGACTCCCGACCTGTGCGGCCCTTTCCCGCATGTCACTCCCCATCTCTCTCCCCAAGTTTCCTGTCGATCTCCAGCTGTACTATCAATAAAGGCAAAAAGGCCAACAAAAAAAAAGAGTTAGAAGAAAAGATTGATACCACCCTCATGTCTGTACCATAAATATAAGTGCTAATTCCAGCAGCCAGTTACCTTAGCACAGCATAAAAAAACAGAAAACAGGGGGAAACAGCTCACTAATTAACACATAATATATAACAAGCTCACTGTGACTCCGTGAGATTCCAGGATGTTACTGGAAAAAATAGTCCAGCACATAACCCCCCCATATAATCGCAACATGACGGTTTCACACTTAGGTTTTTGTACAGATTAAATAAACTATCTATATATGTGTTAATTAGTAGACTTTAGGGGTGCTGGTAGATGGATTCAGAGCCAGATTAGCTGTTTCCGACTGTTTCCAGGGCTATGCTAAGACAACTGGCTCATATTTTAAAACCTACATACGCGAGAGTGGTAATAATCTTCTCATCTAACTCTTGGCAAGGAAACAAATAAGCGTATTTCCCAAACTGTCAAACAATTTCTTCTATTTCACAAACATTAATGGTTAAAGAGTTTGATCTTAAATAACTCAAGGCATATAGCAGGGGGGGGGGTAAGGAAAGAGTTAAATGACATCTGGGCTTGATGTGTACACAGCGAGGGGAGCTGGTGGTGAGACACGTCTAGAAAAAGTCACAAGGAAAGAAAAAAAAAAATCATGACATGTCCTCGAAACATGGCGTGTCCTGAATTATGCAGAAAACCTTACCTATTCTTCCGGAGGTACACATAATTGTGTAGGAGCTGAGATGATGCAACCCCACGCAAAGAATACAGATCGGGCAAACAGAAAAGGACAGGATTAGAGGCTAATGTTCATTATCATGAAATCTAAACATCTTCTAATGAGGTTGAGACATACTGTAGGACGACATTAGTGGGAAAACATCAGAAAATAATGAAACGATGATAAAAATCACATTATCCTTAATCTTGACAAAAATGACACACAGTCTGGAAAAAAAATGACCTCTTATCTTCAGTCTGAAGCTAAATTATATTTAATATCTGAATCTTGACAAAAGATTAGAGGGGATTGGGCTCCTTGGCCCTTCCTAATTAGCATTTTGCATTGGGCAGGCAGCTTCGAGGTTTCATTGGACGCCCATCACCATGTAATGAACACTGGCTGCCTATTCAATCTTCATTTTTGCTTTTGTTCTTTGTTGAAATCCACATGGTGGATGGCTGCAGGGCGGAGGGAAGAAGATTGTCACACAGATGCAGGCAGATTTGGCTGGTGATTATCTTTCACCGAGGCTAATTAGAGACATTTTAAAGAGAAGTACATGTTTCTAAACACTAGCTTTCTGACATGGTAATTGTACTCCCTGATGTATATACACCATTTTTTCTGCAATAATGGAAGAAACACAGGATTATTTCTTGAACCAACTGGCTGGAAATTCACTTTCTCTCTCCAGTAGAATCCAATCTATTTCTACTGTTTCTCCCCAAAAAATATGCACAACAGTTTGTGTCTCTGCTTTTTTTTTTCTTTCTCTTTTGTTCTGCTTGAAAAAATGAGGGATAGTCATGGCACCTGAAATGAGGGGACTGTGTGATGAATGAACTGGTGTGGCCTGGAGCCAGTGTGTGAGGGATAATTTGGTGTGCATGGTGAGCCCACCAGGAGGTCAGTGACAGTCCAGCTATCACAGCAGGCGCCCGGCTAATCAGGAGACAGAGCACAGCCACATCAGTTGTTTTTTTTCTCTCTCTCTCTCTCTCTCTCTCTCTCTTTTTGCTCCAGGCCAGATCCCTCCCCAACCTCAAAGTGAGGCCTTGTGCCTTGTAATAAACTCCAGGGTACACAGAAGCACGGGCACTAACACAGTCATCTTTTATGAAGTCAGCACAGATAGAAATCACTGCTTTGTGACTGGCTGGTTGCCATAATCAACCAGGAAATGACCTAAAAGAGATACAACCCTAATAGAACCTGTATCTTTTCCTCTTTTCTCCCCCTGTCTGATCTTGGTTCTGGTTGGTCTCATTTTCTCCTCATGAGTTTCCTTTTTTCCTGCATTTGTTAGATGTTTATTGTATTTTATCACTTTCCCACACAACCCCCCCTCTTTTCCTCTCCTTCCTTGATATTGAAGAATGACTAACAGCTTGGCCTTAGCAGAATGATAGATTCTTCTTAATGACTGTGGGTCTGCTGCAATGTTATTACCATAAGCCATCCAGATACAACTGATGCATGAGTGCACATGTGCATAAAAAGGTATAAATCCACTGCAAGGAGGCAGGGTGGTGCTGGCTATTGCTCTACATGCCAGTTAGAAGTGATTCAGCTCCTGGCTGCTGCTTTTTTTTTTTGGATGGCCGCCGACCTCTTGAACCTTTTGCAATCAGCACAGTGCATATTTGGATTGACACTGCAACATGGATTGGCTTCTCGTTGCTTTCACTTTTTTATTATGGCTTTTATTTATAGAACTGTCTATGTTTGGTTGTGTTTCACATTGAGTCATGGGGAATGTTTGATTCCTGCTGTAAGAGTGAGGTCAGAGGTTTAATGTGAAGCCTCCGTCTGGTAATTGAAATTGCCTAATGGATTTCTGCTTTTTTTCTGTGTGCCTGCCTGTTTGTGTGTGCGTGTGTGTGTGTGTGTGTGTGTGTTTCTGTGTGTGTGTGTGTGTGTTTATAGGTGTGCTGAAGACTCTCCGCAGGCCAGGCAGCTATTGTCTTTGACTCTAGACCGGGCAAGCCACACTCTGCTCCTCGCCTTCCCCTCCTGTGTGGTCAGAGTACCAGTGGCACGATGCCAGCTCTACTCCCGATGCATGAAGTGAGTCTGCACCACATACTGTCGCTACAGGAATATTAAAGGGCAGCAAGGCGGCATAACAACAAGTTAGGTGACCATTCAAGAACCATCTGGCCCTCTCAAGCGTCCTTGAGCCAGACACTGTGAATCCCTGCCAGCTCCCGAGGTGCTGCCCTGTAGCTGACCTGAATTTTCCTGCAATAATAACCATATTACAACTTAATAACAACTGTCACTGTGTCCTTGAGCAAAGTGATAATCGCGTAACTGCTGTATAATACTAAAATGAGTCAGAATGCAATAAAATGTGCCACTAAATTGGCAGGAAATCTAATAAAAGCAGTTAGTGTAGTGCATTGCCATTAAAAATAAGGCTGTATTATTGCCAGAGCTTGCTATTTAAACTTTATGCACCATAATTTCAATGTCTGTAATAATATTAGTAATATTTACTGACAGTGTAAGACTTAATAAGATAAATGAATGATAATAATGACTAGAATAATGAATCATAATAATGAATAATAAAGAACAAGTCATGTCAAATATCCATATTATAGTTAGTATATGATTAGTTGTAATCCGGTATAGTATAAAGTCTAATGTGTTGTTATTCATTTTAGCAGCTAATCTATTTTTTTATTAAATTTTTTTAAAGAGGTTATATTTCGTCGCTTCATCAAGGAAATTGTAAGATCAGAGACTCCGGTGAAGTCACTCATTTTGGTATTTTGGCAGCTCACCAGTTTGACTAATCTGCAGCGGGGCATTTTTTAATAAAGAGCAACTACCTCCTAGTCCACTAAGCCTACATAATTAACAATAAAAATATATATATTCAAAGTAATGATATTTCACCTGCATACACCCACACAAGCACAGACTCTCTCTCTCTCCCTCGTTGGCGCGCTCACTGAGTCTTGATGCCTGTGGCTGTGGCCCGTTAGGGTCCACTGACACACTAACACAAAGCTGTACACACACCGGCACATCAGGCGCACAAATGTGTTCACTGAACCAGGTGAGTCATACAAGCGTGTAATCCAGAGCACATTAAGAAACGCTCACATGCTTTCTGAGGTGTGTTTAGTGTGTTTAGGTGAGAGAGTTAATGTTCTGTACGCGCTGTATGTTCAAGGATTGTTAGTCACGCTTCAGCAGCTTCAGGTCTGATTTTAACCTTTGGAGAATGTCAGTCTTCATGATTGCCCATTTTTCTTTTGAATAAATCTGTAATAACTCAAAACATTTTCGCAGCAACGCCTCCTGCTTTTTGATGCATATAGTTGCAGAATGACCTTTTAACCTCATTTAACCCCACGCACAGACCCATCATTAAAAAGTCATGTTGTGCAGTTAACCACTCAGAAAGCCCACAGTTCGTCACTAATGGGTCATGTCTGAGGTTTTACATATTACAACAATCTAATCTATTTTAGGCTACCTGGCAACCATTGGCAACAAATTGATTCCCTACCTGTCACACACTAGTGCTGTACTTCCAAAGACTTGAATTGTCATTGGCATTGTGTTTTTTCATGTTGCAGTTAAGTTGAAGCTGAGAGCATTTCATTTAAATAACCATCTTTGCTTTGGTCTGTCCAAAAGAGTTGGAGCTGAAATGTATCTTATTCACGAACCATGTTGTCTTGAAATGAAATCCATGGAGGCAAATTACAAGCAACCTGGATATTGTGAAACATTTGCTATAATGAAAATTTGGTGAGTTTTTGTATATAAAAGGGCGCTGCTCTCAAATCCCAGAATGTTTCAATTTCCTGGAGCTAGATTCAATAAAAAAAAGCAAACTTAAATCCACTTATTAGCTTTCCATAGAGCTTATAAATGAATCTCCATCCTCTGAAGAATGTGAGATGCAATTGTAAACTCTGTAAAAAGCTTGCAAATTGACCAATTTCTTTTTGGTCCGGCTCATGTTCCAAACCTGGGAATTAACTTTCACGGTCAATTCTTACAATTACTTTAATCCACTAACAAGAGCACATTTAAAAAAAATAAATAAATAAATCTGGCTCTCAAATGTATTTCCACCTTGCTGAATATCGTGACTTTGCAAAGAAGTAGATGACAAAATATTCACTGTGATGAATAACATTATCAAGCAAGTTCCAAGCCCTAAGAAGTCGAAAATGAATGGGAATGAAAAGTTTAGTGGCAGGCAGGAAATGAATCTTAAAAACTCACGTCACGCTTTGTGAAATGATGATAACAAAGCACTGGCATTCGTGATTTGTAGTTGGTTGGGTTAAGAGATGCGAAAAATCATCAGCGCTGGATAGGATGAATATCTAGTTCCTAGTATGAGCCTAGTATCGACTAAATGACATGAATTAATCAATAATGAAAATAATAAGTTATTTGCAGCTCTTACCTCATGTGTGAAAATGGCAGAGTGCCTCTTAAAGATGGAGTTAAGATCATCAAACAGATCAGTATTTCACTTTTAAGCTACAAAAGTATAGTTTCCAGGTTCTTTGAGGTTCAAGCTGTAAGTGAATGTTTGTGTCTCTGCAGGAACTGCATTGCCTCCAGGGACCCTTACTGTGGCTGGACCAGAGGAAGCACTTGCTCATTCCTCAGACCTGGGACCAGGTATGACACTTCCTTATTCGTATATACATCACCATAATACATAAACATACGCTGTCTGCACAGCTTCACGCAGAGTACAGTACCTGCTCTGCGTCACCATGCTGACACTCTGTCTGTCTGGTTTATTCTTCGTCCTTTGTCCACTTAAAGTTTTACCACATTTCTTTTTGATTCATCTGTTTTCTTTTAATCTAGTTTTATTTTGATTTGATTTATTTTTTACTTTTATCATTCCTCACAAGGTTATTTTTCTGACAGCATATACCTAGCAGACCACCCATAGAGGCGTTCCATGTATTATTTATCTGCTCTGGAAGTCCTTGCGTCTATCTGCAACTATTTGAGCTTCTGAGTAACATTTGTGCCCTCTAGCCCGTCGCACAGTCTGCCCTCTGTACACTTATTGATTCAAGACGTCTGCTGCTGCTGTTAAACAATACTGTGTTCTTCCACTTTGCTTGTCGTCAAGTGTGTAGATGCAACGTTTTGTTTGTGTGTAACATTATCTGCTCTGTGCACGTGCACCCAGACAGTATTTTGTATGGATATGTTCGAAGGAATGTGTGTGCATGTAAGAGTATGTGTGTTTGTGTGACCTCTCTCTCTCTCCTCTTGCTACCGAAACGCAGCAGTCTGTCTTGTCAGCTCACCTCCAGTCATAGCCGCTTCCCTCTAGTGAAATCAAATCTCTCTTTAGTCAGGCTGCTTATTGAGTTAGGGCTTCAAAACACAGGTGTAGTGCCAGCAGAACAGACAACATGGGCCTTAAAGACCACCTCAGGCTGCCTGCTTATACTATTAAAGGCCTCTGTGTTGGTCCTGATTTGATTTACCAAGGGCGGTCAACTTGGCAATCGATTTTGCATTGAGTTACAGTGGATTTCCTCTTTGTGGACTAATGCAACCTCTCTTTGCAAACTGACGCCAGAGGAGAGCTCAGCCGTTATATTATATTAGACTGTAGTTTGGGTACTTTTTTTTTTTTCAAGGAAAATAAGTTTTCCTTTTTTCTTTTTTATAAAAATAGTTGTTACCTGGCAGGAAATGTGTATTTTCTGGTCGGTTTTATTGGTGTGTGTTTAAGTGTTTCTAATTGCTTCATCGTCTCTATTGATGTTATCGCACTGTTCAACAAGCTTCTGCCAGACAGAATATGGTGACAAACCAACTGTTATACATTACTTTAAACTAATCATTTAATGTGTTTATCTGTTGTTTTTACATAATTGCTTCAACCATGTATCCATTACTTTTAGCTTCACACTCACTGCACAAGTACAAGCACATTATTTCCCATCAGTACCCCTGGGAATCATTGCTGTAAACACTGTTCGCAGCACCTAACATTAATAAACATATGGCTGGTTTCTTTTTTTTTTTAATGATGAAGTGTTTAACTAGGAGGCCAGTGTACCTGTGAGAATGGAAAAGGGAATAAAAAAAACAAAAAAAAACCATGTATGCACACACAGGCAAAGCTAATGTATACAAAGCAAATGACACACAGTCTGTGAGAGGAAGCCAACTGAGCACAAACCATTATTCTTTATTAAGATGACAACCGCTGTAGGTTCACAGTGCACTCGGAGTCATTTGTCACCGGGATTCTTAGGCATTAAAAGCACGAATGTTGGCTGCACTGCTGCCTGAGCCTTTAGCTAATTGCAGAACACTGACTTCTCAGTCACTTGTCTCAATGAGCTTTTTTCAGCATTCTCGAGTAGTTCACGCACCGCTTCTTCAGAGGTTGTTTGTCGGCCAAATAGTGATCCAGTATAACAGAGCTGTTGATTTTAAAATATGTGTATTAAAGGAATCATTTGATATTTTTGGAAATATGTTTATGCACTTCCTTGCTGAGAATTGTTCCAGCACACAACTCCCGGTAAAACCAGAACTTATTCTCATATAATGTAATAATTAGTGACCTTTTGGAGATGCTGGTAGGCAGATTTTCAGGATAGCCGCCTTTATGCTAAGCTAAGCCAGCCATCTCTTGGCTCAAATTTACTGTACAGAGAGGAGACGCGAGTGGTATTGATCTTCTCATCTATCTCTTGGCAGGAACATGAAATATGAAAATGTCTAACTATTACTTTTTGATGTAAATCTAGATGTTGGAGGGTGAAAAGTAGACTTTGTCAGCATGAATAGCTTTTAAGGGACAAAATTACCATTTTGTTAGTTAGACCTACTGATATGTGAGCGCCATGTGCCCACATTTTCCCCACAACAAAGGAAATGAAAACCTTATGTGGGTCTGTTTTGTTAACGAATGAATTAGAAAATGAATTAGTTTATGTAAATGTACTCAATGATACCTATAGGCGTGTATATTTGTGTGCTCACACACTCACACAAACACTGACGTAGCCTGTCCTTTGCAACATGGTGCAATTTTCCTTGATGTGAACCATGATTAAGAGCAGTTGTGTTTTTCTTTGTGAGCACCTGGTCTGTGTGCTGTTCTCATTTCCTCCGTTTCCTCACCTCATCATATGTTATTGTCCTTTGAGTTTTCCATGCTCCCCTGTCGCCCGAATGGGAAATGAGTTTTAAAGCACGGGGATAGAGTTGTAGAAACAGGATATGTTGTAGTTTCTGTAGAATGATAGAATACAAGTAAAGTATGACATTTTGTGGAACATTCACTAAAGAAGTTATTTTTTTGTAAGTATCTGTTTTGCTGTTATGCTGATCTTATGATCTATTTTATATGTATTATTGTATATTTTAAAAATCCTCCGACCCCCTAAGGTCTGTAATCATGACTGAAACAGATTTTGTTGAAACTATTCTGACTCCTTAATATTTAAGGGCATGGAGGTTATATTTACAGCACAAATATTTAATGTGAAGACAAGTATGCTGACCGAGAAGTATTTGCAATTCAGTGCATTAATTAGTTTAATTAATGACCCTGCAGGCAGAAGTGGTTATCTCTGAATTATAATGATGATTTTTGCAGGATATGAGGCAGCTGAAGGGCCTCTTGAGTTGTTGTTGTGCGTTTTAATTGTTTTTTTACCCTTACTGTGTCACAATAAATACGAAGAAATCTACAATCTAAGGTTTAAAGGAGCTTGTAGAGATACATGCTCCCTTGTAACTTGTCCTCTGCTGTAACATTGAGATAGTTTTCCTCTATCAGAGTGGATCTGTGCTGTGCGTCAGCGGCCGAGTTGCTGTGCCTCTGTGTCCTCTGATTAATGACTGTGTCTCCTCTCCTCTGCAGACTGCCGTTCGAGCAAGATGTTGAACAGGGAAACGTGGCCCACTTGGGTGACTGTGACGGTAAGAGGAGTGATTCTCAGTCTGTGCGTGTACTGTATGAGTGTGTGTGTGTGTGTGTTTTCCTACAAGTGTTAAAGCTAATAGCTCTCTTGCCTTTGCCTAGATCCTCATATAACTTGTATATCTTCAGGGTAAACATCGATACAGTACACGAGAGGAGAAGCAGGGTAGTTTCAGGTTTATAGAGGAAAGCCACAAATAAACAAAGCAAAGTCCCAGCTCACTTCAGTGCTCAGTAGTTTCTTACTTCTCCCAAGAGTAACCACCAACATCCAACATGAAGACTGTCTGCTAGTCTCATTTAGTTTCTGAGCTGGCAAGAAATTCCTCTGTCCTTTGTTCTTCTCACTGTTTACTCTGTCCTTACTTGTATGCTATCTTTGCTTTGGTCTGGTAGGTTTTTGTTGCATATACATGTTAATTACATTCAACTGCAGCTTGAATTCCCCTTGATGTTTTCTCTCTATCTCTCAATATCATTATGAAAATAGAAGTGGTACACAGCAAAGCGAAATCTCTATTCTAGATACAGAGAGTTTTCGGATGCTCCCATGATACCCCCCTCTCTTTGATCTGAGCGCTAATTCCAATGCGTGCAAATTAATCCTGTGCTTCTGAAAGTTCCCTGAGTTCATGTGCCGTGCTCCCTGAGAAAAGAACAGATAAATATTGCATAATCAGAAGTCGGGTACAACTCTAATCCTGTTTCAGATGGGTGCTCTGTTTGATGCTGCTCTCTCACTTCAGGTCCTCTGACCACCAAACCACAGGGGGATGGCCTCTGTAACTGATGGCTGATGCTCGCTCTGTGCCTGGTGAAGTTAAACTAGTTATTTGTCTTCATTGAGCCCATGTGTAGCTGCTTATAGAACATGTGGGGGACTTTATTCATGCTGCTGGTTCTGCGCCTACAGAAAAATCCATGATCTTCCAAAGAGTCCATTATATTTAAAACAGATCACAGATCTCAGATCGGGCACATATACTTCTTTTGAGTCCCTGCGAGTCATCTTGTACGTATAATAACATAAAGTAGCTGGAAAATCTGAGAAATGTCCTCTCCACGAGGGACCTGCACTTCAGCAAATACACACAGTTGTGCAGGGAGCTTTTAATTAAAATGCAACTTATATGACCATTACTCCACTTCTGTATTACACCAGTGGGTGAGAGATGAACATAATTATTCCTGCTCAGTGCTAATGGACTGTTTTACAAGCTCTAGTCTCAGATCCTCTTCTCGGACTTGTTATATCTTGACCTCTGGCGCAAGGTTTCGGGGTCAGAGGATGTAATGACACTGATACTGAAGGTGGAGAACACTTTTCTATTCCCCTCACACTAAATATCGTCACAGCACTTCTCCTTAATGTGCTGTAGCTTGGATTCTACCTCATTTGTATGTCGCTTTGTTGAAAACCGTTGAATAGATGAATGTGCTTCGTGCTATTTCATAGCTGTTCCATCATGGGATTACAGTATTAGACACCTTTACAAAATGTAGGTAACAGGTCCCAGCTGTGTTTGTCACAAATCAGACCGAGTAATCGTGTGAAAACAAATTTTAATCCTTGCCGATGTAAAAACTTCTTCTTGAACACTTGCCAATCTAAATCTTATAGTCAAACAACTATTTAAGTCACTGTAAGTAATTTGCATCCATCAGCTTACTTGTATAAAAAAACTCCAATAGAAAAAAATAATTGAATTTCATTTTGTATCCCCTGTAGATCACACAATGGACAAATTCAGTTTTCTTCTCCCAAAGCAGCATACTGACCCATTTCTTTACAAAAAGACGTGATACAAGTTCTCATTTGAGCACAAATAGGAATTTCTTTTTAAATTATATCACCAAAAAACATCATTTTGAGTTTTTTGAGTTTCACAATAAGAATAAAAATGTTGGCTTTACTCCAAACCTTTATGCTTTTGTTAAATTTAACCTTATGAAAAACATCAGAGATACACAATAAATCCTAGTATGGGCCAAGCCTCAAAACACTGTATCCTACATTTCCCATAATGAATCTTGACAGTGTCTTTCTGCAGACTTGACAAACCTCCTTCCAGAGCCACAAAAGACTGAAGAACTGTTTGACAAGCTGTGTTGTTTTTGCTATCATCGGTAAATTGACCTAGACGTATAAAATGTGGAGTTCTCATTTAAACTGGCCACAAATATGAGGCAGAATATACATTTTCAGATTTACACAGATCAAATAATATCAGTTACTCTGAGATGAAAATGTTCCGAGCCCTGACAGCTACCCCTCTTGGACCTGTGTCAGATAGAGAAGTGCTTCTCTCTGCTCCCTGTCTATCCCTTTTGAGGAATATCTGAGCTCTCAGGCATGTTTGCTCCTGCGTCTGATCCCGTCATGAAATATGCCCGAGCTGAGCTCTGTTGACAGAGGTGAGCTCTGTTGTCGCTAGATGAACGAGAGCTGCTGGGTTGGCACGGCAGGAATTTGAGGCAGCATCTATCTGACGGCTGCCACCAACACTTAGACAGCACTTTGTCTGAGATATTGTGATGAACCTGGTGCCGCGGCCTATCTTTTCATCATCGCTCTTTTGTTCATTTGACATTTTCACTGTCTCTGATATGAATGCTTTCCTCAGTGTTTCCTCCTCTTAGTTAACGCCGAGTCCATCTTTCTTTGTCTTCCTTTAAGACAAAGATACTTTCAGCCATCTGCAAACGCAAGATTCAGTCGGAGGAAGACGGAGTGGCGCAGCTTCAATGAGCGTGTTATGACAAACTGTCACTGACACCGTTAAGACTTTGAAAACTGCCTCTCTATATGTGTCTGTCAGCATCTTTCACTGTACATCTGTGTACTTACAAGCACACACATATGCTCCCACATGCCAACACAAAGTCTTCAGGGACTCGGATCGTCTGAATAGACAGAAGGCTTTCGGCCTCTGAATATTTCATATCTTTATATATTGGACTCATTTCACCTGTCTGTATCTTGACCCAGCAGATGGAAGGTGAGATACGGTCTGGCCTATCTATCTCTCTTTGGGGAAATTCAGCAATCTCATTTTCACTCTCCCTTTTCTTACTTCTTTTCTCAAAGAGGAGTCTCTCTCTCTCTCTCTGCTGCTGCATATCAAACTAAATTTCTCCTCTCTGGCCTCCAGTCACGAGCAGTTCTCTACGCCTATTGACTGTCTTTAACAGTCAATGGCTGTCTTCAACAGTCAATGGGCGTAAAGATCCACTTTTTAATCATGATTATGGTTAAGCATGAGGTTTGAGGATTGGGTATGGTCAGTCACAAGATAAATCTGAGGGGTCATGAGATTATTAAAAAGACGTGAATGAAGAAAAAATGTTTTTGCTCTTCATAAATCATAAAGTATAAGATTTTGTGGGGTGGTTTTACCTATTCTGGTATCTAACAGGTATTCAAATCAGAGAAGTGTGCAGGGGAAAATTTGTCTTTGGTAGGACTACTGACAACTCCCAGATTTAATAACTGTCTGCAGGGCGCGATGCTGCTATAGACATTGTAAGTGAAAAAATAAGATTAAGGTCAGGCTGGTTATATTCCGTTTTTAAGGGGAAATTATGCTAGTTCTGGCTGTGCAGCTTGTCTGAAAAAGAACAAGTCATTTATTGTGCCATAGTCTCTGCTCCTCTGCTGCTCTGTGTCTCTCCTATCCCTCATGCTTCATCTCTCTGCAGTCACAGTCAGTGCTACACTGATTTCAGAGCAGCCTTGTCGTCAGACCTCAAAGGGAGATGGATGGACGGCCTTACTTAGAGCCCAGCTAACTGCCTCCCCTTTCTCCTTAGCTGGAAAGAAGCAGTTGCTGGAGGGAGAATCGATTTTCATCTCTCCTCGGGCTGATGGCAGTCGAATAGATATCAAGGGTGATTCTGCAAGGGGAAAGGAATGGGGCTGAGAAGAGCGTAGACGGGGAGTAGAGGCTGGGTAAATCAGATCCAGGAGTAGAAAGCGAAGCAAAAAAGAGATTGAGAGATCATAGGAAGAGTACAAACTTTGAGGATGGAAAGGGTGAAATGGTTCAGGGGATCAGAAGTGTGCAGTCATGTGGGTGAATAAGAAAAGGAATGGTGCAATATAAAGAGAAGGCTGAAAGAGGGAGGTCAGAAGAGGAAGGAAAGGCGAGGAGATGGGGGTAATCACACAGGGGACAGAGAAAAGATGAGAACAAGGGTGAATGAAAGCTTGGAGAATGGATGGAAGGGAGAGGAGTGGTTGTTTCCATGGGTGCTAGGCTGGGCTGGTGTGACAAATGGACTGAGAGTGCCGCCGGCATCTCCGGTGTCACGGTGCTGTCACTGGCCTCCTCAGTGGGCTTGTGGCCAGGCTGTAACTCTGTCGAGGTGATGTACACCACCTGCCTCACATCCTCTTAATCTTCTCTTTTTGTACATCACAGAGCTGTTGCCCTTCTCCTTACTTCGCACTAGTATCTACATCTTTATTTTGTATCATTTACTTTTATTAATTGGTCATAAAAATCAATGGAATGAGCATAATGTTCCTTACGCTGTTGCTAAAAAATGTCTTTCTGCAAGACCACAGTGGAGTATCGACTTAATTATGGGAAACTATATAAGCGAGTCGAGTTTAGCTTAGGGTATTGCCATGTGGTTATGCATGGCTGTCTCTGCGTTTATCAGAAAACAAAGATCACACCGCAAACACACACACACACACCAAATATTAGTATGTCGAGACATGCTGTTTCACTAAACCTGCTCTGATCAAAGCAAGGTTTGGAAGCCTGACATCTAATTGAGACGGTGTGTTGTGGGAGGGGCACTTTGATGAAAGAGATGAGGTCAGAGAAGTTACTGGGTTCAATTATGTGTGTGTGTATATAAGTGTGTGTGTGTGTGTGTGTGTCCATTAGCCTATGGACTTTCTGTCAGGCACTAAGCGAGCTAACGTCATTGTTGTTAGGTAATTTTGTAGGTCCAAACAAACAGGCACACTTGCACCGAGGGGGGTGAAGTGACGCAGCACTTCTGGCATGAAACTGTGTATTTCCACCTGCTAAGAACACATTTTACTGCAAACACAAGCACAAACAGTAATGTTCAGTATCAAAGGCACATTTACGCAGATATCTCCAAAGTCACAGGGAGAAAAAAAAAATGTATTTTGAATTTTGCCTCTTTGACTTTGAACACACATCAAGAAGAAGAAGAATGCAAAATGTTAATGCTTTTAGGATGAACTTTAAAAGGCCTTTTACTCTTCACTCTCTACACAGCCATTGTACAGCAGCTGTAATAATATGTTCACTTCATCTGAAGTCTGTAGTTTGAGCGATGTAATGCACATATTTACACTCCGGTCAAACAGCGTGGTTACATTCATTAATTATTCAATTTTGTGCCTCAGCACTGGGCTCTCACAAAATAGTTACACCAACCTCTCAGACTAATACATGAATACAAACAGAGACGATTATTACGAGTATTAAAGCTGCTCCTTTGTTTTTTTTTTAACTCTTTTGAACTTTTCAAAGTCTTTGGAGAAACTTGAGAAAGTTTCTACCTCTTAGCTTGTCAAACTGTGTTGATTGTAGGAAGGAAAATGCTACAAAACTTTAATTTAATAGTTTTTGATCAGCAAAGGAGCTCTACAGCTCACAGGAAGACTTGATTGAAGGATGATGTCATTTTTGATTAGAGAGTCTTCACGGGAATTGTTGATAACAAAAACAAAAACAAACACGGGGCTTGTGTTTTTTCCTGAATGATCTTCACAACCATATTAAGACGTAGAACCGGTAAACAGTTCTAGCCATTTTTACAGTTTTCACTGCGCTGTGCCACATTTGTGCCTCTGCTCTCTAAAATTGCAAAAAAAAAAAAAGGGTTAGTCACACCCACTTATGCCCAGAGTCTGAACTTGCAGGAAAATAGAGCTATAATGTCTGTGTGTGAACAGTTATGCCCTCGAAATTAGCAGGCTCTTCACAGTGGACAACTCACCCAGCGTGACAAACTGCAGCTGGATTTATGCTGGATTTAGTTTTAATGATGTTTGAGCAGAACACACACTGCTGACAGAAATCACCTAACTAACTCTGAATTGCTAGGATTGTGTGTGTGTGTGTGTGTGTGTGTGTGTGTGTGTTTGGGCATGTGACAGGTAATATAAACCATTTCTGTAAACAGCATAATGAGTCGGATTTGGTTCAGGCGTCGACAGACGGTATGGGATGTCAGATCCACTCACGGCAGGTTATCACAACGTGTCGATTGGCTGGATTCAGTTCTTCCAGGTTGTGACCCTTGCTGACAGGCAGATCAGTTACAGCATAAACGTGGGATAAATGGTCTGTCAAATCTCCCGACTTCTCTCTTTTAATTTGCTATGAGGGTCTCTAAACTCTAAAGAAAAGAGACTCTCACATCCAGCTCAGACCCTCAGAGGCAACAGCCTCAGAAATGCCAAGCGTCTGAATCTCTCAGCAGCAATGAGCTGAACGCTCCCTTCATTTTATTTTGCTGTTTGCAGGCCTTTTGGGGGAATGATTTAAATTGTGTTTGCACAGACATCTCATCAGCTAAAGTCAACTCTGTTAAACCAGCCATCAAATAGGAGTAGGAGGCAGTGTTGCGGAGGTGTGTGCGGTGCTGTTGCTACAGGAGACGCGTCCCGCCTCATCACATTCCCCTCTGTTTCCTCCTTGTCGATAAAAGCAGAGGAGGCTTTTCCTGCGAGTGCATGCATCCGAACCCACACTGACGAACGCAAACGTTCGTACTCGCGCACACGCACGTTCGCCACCCGTTTTGCTGTGAACTCACTCAGCCGTAATGACACAGCAAGTGTTGCCACAGTGTAGCTACAGATGGAAGCAATTATGGTGCTGTGAAAATATTTCCCGAAGAAAGGCAGTGTTTTGACTGGTGGAACAGCGGGATGCAATCACTCAGTAATTGAGGTCCACCGAAACATCAATGAGGCGAAGGCAGATTGGAGATTCCTTGTTGTGGCGTCATGTTAACAGTGGATGGAGCTCACCGCAGAGCCGGGACAGACTCCGTCTTTCTCTCTGGTGGTTGTAACGTTGTGAGGAGCTTTGTGCAGGAAAGCAAATTTGTTGCCAAATTTACGACCGTTGTCTCATCTGATGCCATTCTAATTGCTGCGGTTTGGAATGGGGCCTGAGTTGAGGCTTAGGAGGGGGAACCCATAAAGCCGACACAGTTCTTTGTATTTACATGGCAGCTAGTTAAAGCACAGGGTCTTAAGTCTGCTGATGATGAATGTGTTGCCCCGTAGCTTGAACCCCAACAGAGAGACAGACAGGAAACAAGAAAGAAAGAGAGAGGATGGGTGGGGGGGGGGAGCATTCGCCACAGTAGTTCATTTTTGTTTGATGCGGTCTCCTCTTTCAGACGGAGAGAGAGCTCTGTAACCTTGGCGCCACAGTCGTCCTTCCTCCTCTCCTAACTCCCTCTGCTGTCACTCCTGCAAGTCAGATACCAAGGGCAGAGAGAGAGAGAGAGAGAGAGAGAGAATAGACAAGTAGAGATAGAGGAAGTGTGGTGTGTGTGTGGCTGTGCATCCCCAGACCGTGCTCTAACTCACACATCTCTCCCGCCCTGCGGAGCTTCTGAGAGGCTTGAAGAACAGAGATGATCCCCTCTGTGAATACTGAAGCTCAGGCTGATGAAATGTAAGGACCAACGCGCCTTATGACAACCGGCATATGTGTGTGTGTACTTGGGCATAGCAGCAGAATAAGGGAAGTGGAATACTGTATGGCGTGTTTGCAGCTTTCAGTGTAGAGATGGAGTTTTTTTTTTTTTTTTTTTTAAGCGAGCTCTAAGATGATAAGAATAGCAGCTTCAGCCTCTGGAAAGCTTGGTGAGGTGCGAGGACTCCTGAAGGGCTTCATCTCTTTCATCTGACTTCTTCTTCAGAGTCCTCCCTCTGCTGCTCACATATGCCCAACAGCGGGAAGCCTTGAAATACACAGGGGACGTGGTGACCCCTCAGCGAGTCACAGGTTCTCGTTGATAGACAAGTTTGCATTGTCTCAATGTCTTTCAACAGCTGATTGAAGTGAGATTTTAAGTGGTGAAAAAATATTTTCATTTTCACCCCCCCCCCTCCACACATCCAAAAGTTGTTGTTTCATGCTGCAAGAGGCCACTGATCACACAGACTTCTGGCACCTTTGACAGCTCAGAAAGTGCTTCAGGTAATAGAAAATGAAGAGAGAGAAGAAAAAAAACAGAGAGATGCCATGTAAATGAGCTGCTCATTAGTGAGAAAGCTCATTAGTGTGTAATTAAAAATGTTTAAATAAACAAAATAAATACAGAAACTTCAATTTAGTTATTTAAAAAAAACATATGAGCCATATTCTGTACTCTTTACAAGTAAAACTCTGCATGCAGGACTTATAATGGAGTATATCTGAGCACTGGTAGCACTGCGTGTTTGTACATTATTAGAATAATATGGTGCCTTGTGTGATCCAGATGCCAGCCTCAAAAAGTGGGGGGTACATGCGTGTGTTTGTGAAAATGTCAGAGTGTGTCATGTGAGTGGACCTGGAGCCACTTTACACACAAACACCAGCTGAAGCCACCGGCTCTTCTCACTGTCTGCAAAATTGAACTCTAGAAACTGGCGTATCAGGAATTGGGCTGAATGTACACACAGAGGGAGGAAGAGACAGAGTTGATGAAGAAAAAGGGCCTCGGGCAGGACTGTGGTCAGTGCTGAGTAATAGTTGTCCAATAATGTGTAGGCAGGACCTGGAGGCGCTATGTACTGTAATGCCTCAACAGAGAGTCCTGCAGGGTGACATCCAGAATACTGTAACTACTCTCCACTCGCAACACTGAGGATTGTTTTTGTGTCTATCATTCAGACAGAAATCGACCACAGTGAGTTCCCCTAACTCCCTGCATCAAACAACACTTTTCCTCCTTTCTGCAACACATCAATAACACTACTGCGCTTTTTTTTCTCACCCTCCCGCTCTCGCTGTTTCACTCAGTCACACTCCCTCTGTCTCAAACTCATCCGCTTTCACTTCATTTATGTTTCTCTTCCTTCTAACACCTCTTTCCTGCTCTTTCTTTCTTTGCCCCTTTTCTTTGCCAGTCTGTCCATCAGCCTCTTTCCTATCTCTTTCACCCGCTGGGTCTGTTGCATCACCTCAGTATTGATCACTTTAAACTCCCTTTATTTCAGGTCAGCCGACAGGCGCTGTGAGTCTGAGCGATCGTTCAGCTCGGGATATGGCCTAGCGGCACGTCCACCTGAGTGGCCTTGGCCCGTGTCACAGAGGAGACATTTCATTAAAGACGGCCTGTAAATTAACAGAGCAGGCGGGTGGCTGAACGAATGGGGCGAGAGCAGTTTCAATCAGCCACCCAGATGGCGTGCAGCCCCGACATGAGGCCTGATGGTTTAATCATTCTGTTAAACCTTCAGAAATTTGTATCAGGAACCGGTCCAACACTTCAGCACAGAGGATGCGAACATAAAAACAAATTGGCATGTGTTTTCAGCTGGTGGGCGTATAGTATAGCAGTGTACATAGCTCTGATGTGATATATGGATGTTCCATGTGAGAAAGATTAAGTTGAAATTGCCTGGTTCATGATTTGGGAATGAGAGATATGAGCCCTCTGGGCAGATAGTTAGACTAATGCTATGCGGACCTGCTCTCCAATTTATTGCCTGTGACATGTTTGTGAATATTTATTATTGCTCTCCACAGTATGCTTTTGGCTTTGCACCTAAAGTGAGAATATCAATTACCAAACGATAGCACAGCCAACTCCATAACCCGTAAGTTATAGGATATAGAGAAAAATAATGAAGGCTAAAACCTACTGCGAAAACACACACACGTTACGTATACACACACACGCACTCTTGCATGCACAAAATTCTCTGGAAAACAATTTATTTCACCGCAGTGTCCGCCACAGCCCAGTTGCTTTGTTTGGATTGGATGCAGCTGAAACTGCTAACAGACTCCCCCTTGTTAAGCTGCCTCTCACTAAAGGTTGACCAGATTGGGAAAACAAGGTCCCCTGATATAATTGAATCCACAAATTGAATGAGGAACATTCCTGACAGCAACACGTGTGCAAAGGCTGTGAAAAAACATTTATGGGAAACGGGGGGAAAAAAAAAAAAGTCCTGTAGCTTTTGATTATACAGCAGCGGGAGGGAGTCAGCCCTGATGATTTTAACACGCAGAGCTCCCCTAAAGCAAAAACTAAAACTAAACTTACCTCATTTACCCCAAGCAGAGATTTTTTTCTGAGTATGAAAAAGGTAGAGAGGAACCAAGATGAGGAAAGAGGGTGAGAGTTAAAAATTGAGATACACTGAGTTCACCAAAGGTGGAAGAGAGGGAATTGTATAGGCGGCAGGAGAGTGATGCAGGTATGTAATTATGCAGTCATCATCGCAAACCTTGACTCTGAGCCAGCCAAAAGCCTTCACTAATAGACCCAGCTGAAGACCTGAATCTATTAACAGCAGTTATTTGGTGGAGTTTTTATGGAATTTTAATTGCAAACACATGGCTGGTGTGCATAAATGTTTAAACGTATCGATCATTCAGGTGCAAGACAGGAACATCTGACTGGCACCCAGGACGGGAAGTTGAGTTTTCTTTTTTTTTTTCTAACGTATATATTTTTTTCCTCTTTAAACCAGGGAGTCGTGTATAATTCTCCAGCAGCTTTCCTCAGCCATGCTCTAAAAACACTGTCAGGCGCTGTAAATGGTTTTACAATCATCCCGAGAGTAAACACGGTTTACGAGCAAGCAAGGGTTAGTCCGAATAAGGAGCTCTGCAGTGTTTTTTCCCTTTTTTTTAAAAAAAGAAAAGCGCTTTAATTCTTTCTCTTTCATCCTTGAGCACACATCGGTGTAAGCTTCGTAGCTCACAACATGAGGTGTAATGTGTGTGTGTGCGAAAGAGAGAGAGATGCAGTAGTAGAAATAGATGGTGAGATATATATGCTGAAAGAAAACTAATGGGGATGGTAAAAAAAAAAAAAAAAAAGACACCATGAAGGAGGAGGACGTGCTAAAAACAAGAAACAAAATAGTGCCTGCAGTTTTTCAATAGAGGAAAAAAGAGAGAAGAATAATGAGCAAAATCACTGAGCCATGGGTGCTGGCAGTGCACGCAGTCACTTATTAACACACACGCACATATTCATACATCTATGCACACTTATTCACACTGTGACGCACATGCTTTGCCACGTGCATCCCTGCCGTCACTGCGTGCATAAACACATTAACATGCAGAGAAATGGTGGGTTCTGGAGATGAAAGCTCCTCAGATCAGCGGCTGTACGCTGACACAGTCGTAACCTATCAAGCTCAGAAGTGTGTGCTCGTGGCATCGACAGGTCCACCGGGATGCTGTGAAGTCTCTTTGTTCTGTTTTGATGTGCTGTGTTTCGGATGCATGTATTTCAGCTCTCAAACTGCATAAAAGTTCTCTTGCCTGGCTTTTGATTAAGAAACTTATCGAACTGTAGGAAGCCGCAAATAGTAATTTATTACTGTGTAAAATAGCGAACACCCACAGACAGTAATCAAAACCCGGTAAGAGGGTGAAACAGGTTTCTTGATTCCATGTTGTGTTATTTTTCTAAAGAATAATGTGGGTCTTATTTTGGTAACATTTTGTCTGACCACATCAGCAATCAAGCTGTTCCCAATGGCCCCGCTCAAGGGAGGAGTGAAAAGTCAACCATCATATAGAGCAGAGAGACACAGTAACAGTGTACATTTTCAGACAGTCGCTCCTAGAAGGCATTCATAATGTTGCACTCATTTGTTCGCACGAAAAGTGACAGAAATAGTTGTGAATCAAAAAAGAGAGCTCAGGAGAAAAAGTTCAAACCCTGAGCGAATTGTTAGTTTGTTGACTTCGGAAAGTACAGACTTTAGTAGGGCACAAACAATATTTTCAGATGCTGAACTTTCCAGTTTTTCTCTGTTTGGCATTGACGTTTTTGTTATCCACAATGCCATGTTCAAGGCACTGTGTGAGAGGTTGACTTACAGAGCTCTAACACGACCTTCCTCACTAAGTAAATTGCTGAGATCTGAGAGCAGCTCGCTATGAAGGAGTCCAACAAGATGAGATAACCCGAGAAGTCAGACAATCAGTAGGTTGACAGAACTTTTGCAGAAGGTCAAACAATGAAATTGTTGCTGAAACATCCAGATAGATCCAGACTTCCTGGTTCACCTTCTACCTCTGTATCTGTTGTAGCTGTAAGTACACGGTTTTCCTGTTTGATTAGGGATTATTACATACATTTGGGGTGTGCTTACTTATAGATTTACCTTGAATAAAATGTTTAGATAATTTTTTCCCAACCTTATTGGCGTGACGCATTTAAGCCAAGTGTCACAAGTTGCATATATCTACGAGATGTGAACAGTGGAACAGTTTAGAGGTGTCATGAGGAAAAAGAAGAAGAAACAAATTTGAGACCCATCAGAAAAAGTCAGATCATTTTATCTGTTCTATATTATATCTATTGAACCTTCAGATTTATCTTGAGGGGTCTTTCTGCTTGGAATGTATTGGTTTAAAATCTCCAGCTTGCCTGATTGTCTGAACACTTGTGTTTTGTGCCAGACTTCATTTTGGTGATGCTTCAGTGTTCCCAGATTTTAGCAATTACTTTGATGAGTGCAACACTATCATACCCAATGGAAATGATAGGCAAAACGATGAAAATAGACCCAAGTTGTAATGAACCATGATTATCCTTTGGATGCGTGCTTCTAATCAACATCAACATCACCGATGCCGGGTTAAAAATCCTCCCCTTCATCTGCCTTTCTGTCTTTATCTCACACACACATGTTCACAAGGCCATTGTCGAAAGCGCCGCCAAACTGTGAGCGTGGCCTGAGTAGATACACAGTCTTCTGCCAGTGCTCTAATCAAGGGAAATGTTTAACAACTGGGATGGAGCTAGCAGGGATTTTCATTAATTTCCCTTCCACACCGGCAGAATGGAGGGAAAGAGGGGAGGGGGGGGGTTGAAAGCGGAAGACATGAGGGGAAACGGAAGCATCCGCAAAAATCACACTGATTAACATGACCACAGCTGTCACGATCAGAAACATCACTTTTGTCATTAGATATGATCGTGAAGGGATGACCTTGGTTTGAAAGCGTGCAAGTAAAAGTTTCTTTACTTCTCTTTAGAGATTTTGAGCTATTACTCCCATCATTTTGCCACCCCTCGTGATCAAAGGAGTGGTGGCTAAGAGAGAGATACAGAGAGAGGATTAACAGCTAACAAGAGGTTTGGAGGGAAGGACGATACACGGTATGACAGTACAGATGACTGTGGGTTAGAGACAAAGGAAATCATACACCTAAGAGAGGATTGAACTACGTGTGAGCTCCTTTGTTATTTGAATTTGACAGTTAACTTATGTAATATGTTTATTTATTATATAAGTATATTGTACATAAATATCTTAAAAAGTGTTTGCGTCCATCTATTTTTTGTACCAACGAGGTCTCGTCTCTCCTCCAAACTTGCTTCCTCCATCCTTTTCTCTCTCTTCTTCACCTCTTTAGTCCTCACTCATGCCCTCTTCTTTCTCTTCAGACGTCTCCTCCTGTCATCCCATTAACTCTCCTCCTCTTTTGTTTAATTTCCTTTCTTCTCCTCACTTCTCCTTCCTTTTCCACAACCTAGACAACATCCCTCTCCTCTCCTCTCCTCTCCTCTCCTCTCCTCTCCTCTCCTCTCATGTTACGCTGTAATTGGAGCTGGAAGCCTCAAGACAAGCAGTTCAGTGTGCGTCAGGCTGACAGGCAGGCCCGTTGGCTTCTATTAAGCTTTAATAAGTGAGCAGGATTGGAAGAGGAGAGGAGAGTTGAAGGGAGGAGAGAGTGTGCAAGCTGCTGCCTCCACTGTCACCTCTCTGTAGGACGCAGGAAAACCTGCCTGCTGTCACACAGAGACAGACACCACCAAATCTATCCATCGTCCTTTCATTTTCATCAGGTTTTTCACTTTATTGCCACTGGCTAAAGATTTCCTCGATATGATTTGCATCTAAGAAAGTCCGACATTCTGAATTCATGAAATAATTACATAACATATCTGTGTTCATGTCAAAGAGAAAAAGAGTTGAGGAAGCACATTGAGTGTGAGAAGGCCAGTCTGTCTCTGTTCTACAGCTAAAACATCTGTGCACACACACACACACAGAATGAAAGCCATACTAACACACACACACTTGTCAAGACCTTTCTTTCTTCATCGAGACGACAGCGGTATTATTGCACCGTGCAGAATTTAATCTGAAGTGCCACACAGCAACCCTGGACCACAGTTGATGTAAATGTTAAAGAAATATCTACAACCTCTGCATCTGAGCACAGCATGAACAAATCCAGATGTTACGTGTGTGTGTGAGAGGAGATTTGCGGCTTCACCCCCTTGTGTTGCAACCTCATTCTCCATTTTCTGTGGTCGCAGCGCTTCATTTTTGTTTACAAAGTCATCAGGACTGCGGTTTACTGCAAAAAAAAAAAAGAATCATTTCATTACCTTACTTTTCAAACCCCTTCCTGTGTGTGTATGTGTGGACACTGTAGACGAACACGCTGATAACCTCCAAATGTCTTTCTTTGTGTCGCATCTGCTGCCCCGAAGAACACCCTTGTTACTGAGGAGAAGAGCGATAATGTGATTGAAACTGGCAGTCTTTCCGAACTGAATATTGGCCTGAAACTTGAAAAATAAATACAGCAGGAATCAGGGTTATGTTTAGGCTGCAACAAAGATGCCAAGAATGTGTTCAAGGAGAAAAGAACTCCCAATGAACAAATGCCAAATTCAATATAAACATAGAAGAACATGGGTGCTTAAATGAATACACAAAGACTAACATCTGTGCACGTCAGCCTTTGAAACTATGAGCTGGCTGTGTCGCAGCATGAGGGAACGGAGTGAGGAGAGATATGTTGTGAGATCTGAATTATAAGCTGCCATCTGCGTTCAGAGCAATTTTGAGATATTGAGCAATCAAGTCTTTACATCCCGTTGGGCAAAACTAACCTCCTATATAATCCTTAATAATCAGTTAAATAAACACTTGCATAATTCAAGCCACATGCAGACTTACTTCGGGAGAATTTGAAATGTGAAATGCAAAAATCATCCGAACAATCCCATTTTAGATCACAAAATTGGATGGAGATGTGTTATTTCAGGACAAATATTCAGAGGCAAGGAAGAGCAAGGAAAGAAAATGAGCAAAGAGGAGTTTGTGGCATCGAGCAAACAGAATTTCAAAAAAGAAAAGAAAAGAAAAACAAATGACGCTGACACACAATCCCGCTGATAAAATGTGATCTCTGGTTGTTCAAGAGGATTTGCCTAATGGTGAGCTGAGCATGTCACAGAATTAACAGGCTGTAACTAAGGCCCATGTCCACGTGTATCACTGAGTGTATTGGATTGGTGATAAAGGACTAATTAGTGCTGAAAAGGACATTGATTGACCAACAAGGCCAGTTGATTAATGCCAGGTTTCAGTCAATGGAAGCTGCAAACTTGTTGAGAGTATGGACTCGCATTGATAGTGTCAAGGATATATTGTCCAAGCTATACGATGAAATTCTAAGTGACAACAGCTCAATGAATGGTTAAATACAATTCTGGTCATTTGTTACCTGGACTTTTTAGAGTGTAGTTTCGCTTTAATGGTACGGCTGTATGTACGGCTCCAGCCTGGCAGTCGGCCAGCTGTCTGAATAAATGAAAGCAAACACAGATAAGGTTCCTTTCCTCTTTATAATCTTATCACTTTAATCTTTCTGTTTACATCAGAATGATATTTTAACTACACTATAAACTTGTCTCTAGGGATGACAATACCAGTCCACCTCTCAGACTGAAATATTGCAACATTACCATGAAATGTACAGATGATGTCCCCAGATGAGGAACCCTACAGAGTTTGGTGATCGTATGACTTTTCCTCTAGCGCTATCATAAAGGTAGACGTTTACGGTTTCACGTGAAATGTCTCGGCAAGTGTTGGATGGATTCCCATGATACCTGGTACAGACTTTCATGATGCCCTTGGGATGAAATGTAGCTTATTCAGTAGTTTACAGTTTGGTTTGGGAACCGGAGGGCGGCCAGTTCAAGTCCAGCATGTGCCACAGTATGAGGTGTAGACTGGTAGCTGGAGAGGTGCCAGTTCACCTCCTGGACACTTCTTGAGGTGCCTTGAGCAAGGTATCGAACCCTTAACTGCTCTCCATCACACAGCTCTTTGCCTTGTGTGTGAGATGTGTATGTCTAAACCTTGAAGTAATAAGTAAGTCATATTCTTTTTTAGCGCCATCATCAGGTCACATTTGTCCAATACCTGCAAAATGAATGACATTCCCATCAGCCTCAGCTTTACTCTTTGTTTGGTGGCAAGTATTAGCAGGCTAACTCGATGACTAAAATCATGAACCTTTTCTTTATTATTGCACCTCATACCTGTTGCACATAAGCATGTTAGCCTGCTGAGGGTTGCAGCCTCAGCGAGCAGCTAGTAGACTCTTACTCTAACACCACATTAGTGCTTATTTAAGGTCTTTTTCCTGCTATTTCTCTTTGTGAGGTCATTATAATTGTGGCTTTTTGAAAAGGCTTTGGGCTATAGCCACCCAGAGAAATTGTTTGTTTGTGTTTTTTCACTGGGAGCTATTTTTTACCAAAGCACAATTGCCAGTATCTCCTCACAGAAGGAAAAACGCTAAAACAGTAGGTGTGCCATTGTTTTTGGAAGGAGGTCTGTAAAGCTTTAAAAAAATTGATTTTTTTTGTGTGTGTGTTCAACTAACACAACCCAGATTTGAGCTCTCTGCTGTTAGGACAGATATGCTCAAAACTCAGAAAGTTAAGTGGAACTAGATAGATTGTAAAATTTAGCAGAAATTGTTTTTACTGTGTTTCTTGGTCAGCTGCTTCTGTAATGCGTAGAAGAGCACTTCCGGCAGAGCACAGCAGTTCAGCAGTCACAGGATTTTCATTGCCATTCCCCCAGCTTAATGTCAGTGTGTAGAGTAACACTTTATTATGCCAAGCCACAGGCCACAGTAATTAACCACCAGGCTGTACGAGTATTTGCACCACAACCAGCTGCATTTGTCCCCATTAAAAATGAATTTGTCACTCAATAAAAGTATGTTTGTTTAAAAAAAAAAAACGGCTGCTGTATGTTCGTTCTTTCTCCCGTTCTTCATTCGGCTCCTTTTCTGTGTTGCGTGTAAGTGAGGAAGTGGCTCCCAATGTCTATTAATGACATCCATTTATTTTCTGTGAGAAAGGATTTATTTCACTGTCCTTGTGCAGACAGTCCTCCCTCTGCCGCTATTGGTGTTGTAATTTAACAACTATTACTATGTTTGTCTAAGGCCCCAAATGTTCGAGTTTGCTTTAGGCAACTTCTCTCTTTCTGTTTCTCTCTCTCTCTGTAACACCCTCCTCTTTCTTTCTTCTTCTTTTCTCCAATCTGCTTCTCTTGGCACAATTTCTTTGTATTTGTTGGTGATGTTCCCAGGAGCTCACACAGCAAAGAACGTTTCTTCTGGCATTTCCCTAATTGATCCATGGCAGCCAGTGCTGTGGTCTGTAGCTGTATTCATATCTTCAATAATTCATAAACAGTTCTCTCGTAGGGAGTTCATCTCATGTTCTTATACAAAAGAAATGCAAAAATGGTTTTGTCTGCCAATGTGGTACCCTTTATCTATAAACAATATGCCTTGTGTTCATCCTTGCAAAAGTCTTTTTAGATGCAACAAGGAAAAATATCAGCCTATTTGTTTGAGCAAGTACAAGAACTTTTAATTCATAAATTCACAGGAAAGAAAAGTTTTGGATGTTTCAGGTCTTTATTTTGTTTGTGCATAAACCAAAAAGCTGTACTGAGCAGTATCTAGAGAATTATATGTTCTGTTTTTAATCAAACTACATGGGGAGTCCAACAGATTTTGATGGTAAACATTCTGAAAACTTTAACTTATAACTCACCATTAATGCTAGATCTGGCATTCCTCCACATAAAGCTAATGTTGTGAAACATGTTGGGGTTGAGAGCTATTCTCAATCAGGAAGACAGTTATTACAGCTATTAAAATCACCATCCACTTTACGTAATGAAGGTAATTAGCCAGAGCTACGTGGCTTTAAAGCATACGACTATTCCCACCCACAAAGGGAAGAGAGAAAATAGGCCATTTTGCCTCGCCGTTTGTTAACTCCCACATGTTTAATACAGGAAATGCTAATAACATGGTTCCACCAGTTGACTGATGGCTTTCCTTTTGTGCATGATTGTATCTGTCTCTTTGTAGGAATGCTGCTCCAAGAGACTTTCATCGAGGAACCCGATGGCCTGGTGTCTGTAAATCTCCTAGTGGTGTCTGCTGTTTCAGCCTTTGCAACTGGAGCTGTCCTCTCTGGCCTCACCGTCTGCTGGATCATGAGTCACCGCCACCGCCACTCCCGAGGCTCTGGAACCAATGGCGCCCGCCGCAAAAGTGACAAAGAGCAGAGCATGCTGGGGCAGGGGCGCAGCGGGTCAGTAATGAGCGTGACAAGAACCAGCGGCGGAGAGAGACGTCGTTCGCAAGCAGACAACCCCTTCGTTACGCCCAATGGTTGGCCTAAAGGAGAGATGGACCCAGGCTTGCTGCCTACCCCGGAACAGACCCCACTGCAGCAGAAACGGAGCATGCGTCTCCCAGACACTGACTGGGATCAGAGCCAGACCTTCCTCACTGCTGTGGGGACACCGTGCCCCAACAACTCTGTCATCTACCTGAGCTCCAAGTTCCTGCATGGTGGTGGAGGGGGTGGAGGGATGGTCCGGATAGAGGACCCAGGGGAGGTCATGCTGCCCCCGCACACAGAGCGCCAGCGCTACTTGATTCTAGCCACCCAGAGAGGGGAGCACGGTGGCAGTCGTCCGAGTGGCACCCTGAGGAACTCAGCAGGAGAATACATCTACCCCGCCACGCCGCAGGACTCCCCTGACCGACGGAGGGTGGTTTCCGCTCCCACTCCCCACATGGACTATGGGGAGCCTCGCTGGAGTCACGAGGCGCTTAACTACAACAGCAACAATGGAGCACCCTATCACCCCCAGCGTCAGGGTCTTATCAGGCCAGATATGCACGGGCCTCGGGGATTGGGAGAACTGGCTGACTTCAGCCATCTTCTAGGGAAGAACATGGGAGAGCGCACCCCCAGTGGTCAGTGAGGTGAAGTACATGAGTCCTGGCACCAAGCTCTCTCTGAACACCCATTCCCTCCAACAGCAGACTGGAATAAATCAACCCCTCAGACTCACTGTCCCGGTCCAACCTTACCCTGTCTGTCCTCTCTCACTGTCATTCAATGTTCTGACGTCATTCAGCTGACTGAAGAGAGAGACAGAGAGAAAAGAAACAAAGAGAGAGTTGAAATAGAGGAGAAAACTCTCCTCACATCTCTGTTCCTCTGCTCTTAATCTGAGGTGCACCCCTCTTGCTCTGTAAGTGGTACGACCCGCAGAGCTTGACTTTGACACCACAGGACAAACAGTAAGGTAAAGAGAGGGGTGCAAAGCAAAGGGAATCTTCTCCAAGGAACATGGCGGGGATTTAAAAAAAAAAAAAAAAAAAAAAAGAACAATTTCGCTTGCAGAGCCAAATGTGAAAGGTCTCCCTCCACCATTTTGTTCATCGTTATGACACCGTGGATCTTGTTTGAGTGTGAAATTTTGTTTCTGCTTTTGTTTTTTTGTGCCAGTGGCATCCAGCAGACAATAATGTGCTTTATTACGGATTTCAGATGAGACTAAAACTGTTGTAGCCGTGCCAGAGGGCATTGACTCTCAATGAATCATGCAGTGTGTGTGTATGTGATTGTGTGTATGTGTGTATGTGAGTGGCCACAACAACCCCAACCAGTGTCCTGTCTTTAACTGTGAAGTATAACTATATAATGAAGTTTCTGTAAGGAGGAGGTCAATGTTATTTTCCCTTTTTTTAAACAATCACAGACACAAATGGATTTTATTAAGTGTCTCCTTGAAGCTCTGTGTGTTCAGCAATCAAAAGTTTGGATGGTTGACCAGTAGCTAGTGAAGCGTTGAGACCCCCATTGTAATTTTTATGATTCCCAGCACCTCAGAGGCATCATGGGACAGAGCCATTATGTAAAACAAGAGAAAGCAATAAGCAAGAAACAATATAAAGATGAAGCCAATTTAATTTGATATTTTATAATATAACTTTTCTCTGCAAAGCAAACTGAAGTTTAGCGACGTGAGTGAGAAGTTGGGCACTGGGAAAAGGAACAATATCTCCCCTCCATTCTTCCCTCCCTAGCTGATTCTCAGTATGCCTGGGTCTGTCTGACCTGACCTGAGGCCCCCCTGGGCTCCGCAGTCCATTTGAAGGAGGAAATGTGAGCTGTGGCTGTCTGGCTGTCTGACTGGGTCTATGAGGCCCGGCCGCTTGGGAGCTCCATTCAGCCTCTTCTGCCCGACACTGAGCCTCTTTGTGCCCAAGAAGCAGGAGGAGACTGCGGCAACAAATAGCCGTTAAGAGTCAGGGACCTAGCCCAGCACCACAGCCTTGCAGAATATCAATGAGGAGGACAGCAGCTCCATCCGTCATGTGAGATGTACCAACCAGGACCGGGCATCTCTTACGCTTCAACCACTCTGGTTATTCACTAGTTTGCCAGGGCAGGGAGGAGGAGCTGGGCAGGAGCTGAAGGCTGAAGCTGAGGCCAAAGTTGGGGCACTGCTAACTGTCACAATGGTCATCCCTTGTGGCTTTATCCCTTTCTGTCTTTCAGTGTGTTTCACCACAAAAGCTGGATAAAGAAAACAGATGGGCATGGTATACTTGGGTGTGGAGTTACTCTTTCACTGTGTTGTCTGATCTTTTGATGTTTTCTGTTTTTGTCTCTTCTCATCCGTTCTTAATTCAAATGTAGATCCAGAGATAGTTTTTTTTTTTGTTCATCTGGGTCACGGTGTGGTGGTTTTTGTGTGTGTCAGTCTCTTTGGGTTTGTGTCCATGAATGCGTTACTCATATTGAGTCAAAAAAAAAAACAGCTTTGATCAATTTTACTCTCATTCTTACCCTTCTTCTTTTTTTTTTTTTGTACCCTGTTCTTTTCTCTATTGGGCCATTAATGTTGTGGATCAGCCCTTTGCTTGACATTCACAAATCTGTGCTAACAGTGTTAGAGCCCTGTGTGGGAGAAGTGCATGCTATACAATATATTTAAGCCATTATACTTTACACAAAGGAGTGCAGCTAAAATAGAGAAGCTTTACTTTGGGTCAGATGGTAGATACACAGCGCACACACACAACAAAAAATATCACAATGTACAAAAACTAGAACCAGGTATTGTTTGAATTTCTTGGCTCCTAGTGCAGATATGACAGATATGAGACTGTAATTTAATAATATGTTTAAAACGGGCATGTTTTCCTCAAAACCCTATTTTCCATTTAAAGTGGAAATATGAAACTCAATACTGTCTTTTGTTTGGGTTTTCGGGGCCCGCAACTTAATAAAATAATTGGTTTTATTCATTCTTAGAGCTCTCACTCGTGTCATTTTTGGGCATCATCTAGCAGCTGTTTTCAGCAACAATGCTCAAAAACATTAACTCTATGCTCTTAATGGCAGACAGACAAAGCGACTAGCTGGTGGAGAAACTAAAGTGTTAGATATTTCCCCTCAGGAGCTGGTGGAGACAAAAAATGGTGCTAAATTACGGAAATAATTCATGAAAATTGAAGTTTCAGATTCACCAGGTGGCCAGAAACATGACTCCAAATTGAATAGATTGTGGCTCCATATCTGGACTCAACTTAAAACCTGGTAATATGTCAGTGTTGTGTTTACATCTTGTTTCTGCTGCCCCCAAGTGGACATTAAATCACATAATGAAGGTTTAATGTAAAACTCCTACAGCTACAGTAAAGCTGGGTATTGTTTGAAATGTTTCATGGCCAACACAATAGCAAACAATACTTTTTTGATAGCTATCCTTTCCATTTAGCAACACAAATTAAAGTAATGACCTTGTCAAAACACAAGCAGTCGCACAGGAACTTTCCTTAAATAAAATAATCAAGAACTGTTTGATCAAAATAAAAGTAAACAAGACTGTAAATCTGACCAAATATTTAATACCATCTGACTTCTCGGTTGGTACCACAGCAGTATTGAGGTTCAATCCCCAGCCCTAAATATTTCACAGCTAGAGCTGGAGGTACTGCATGAGACAAGCCAGTGAAAGAGATTTATGAAAGCAAGGACAGAGGAGGAGGTCAGGCGGGCGAACATGATGTTACTGCATTACCGCCTCGCCACATTAGTACAGTGTATTCTTTACACATTCCACCCTGAAACAGGTCATTAGTATTGAGGATACGGAGCCCTCCACCATCTCTCCGTCTCCATCTCTGCTGTGACCTGAGTGCTGCTTGTTTCTGTGTGTGTGTGTGTGAATGAGGCCTCTCTGTCTCGACTGGCCTGCCCAGCCAGCCGTGTCCTCGCTCTGCGTCTCCTCCAGTGTTTCACTAAACATGCTTGATTAGGCAAAGTACATTCCCGGCCCTCTAATGGCCTGATGAGCCCTTGAGAAGATTACTACAGACACATCAACCCTGAGAGGGAGGTGCAAGTTCAACCAGCTCTTTACCCCTCCACTATTCACCAGCTACACACACACATACACACAAATACCGTCGGGCCTTTAACCAAATTTGGGACGCAATTGAATTAATATCAGAAATAGAGCTCAGGCTTGAAATAGGCCGTCAGTGACTGGTTCTCGGAAAGGTACTGTACATGATGTTATCTTACTGACTTTGGTCGAACATTACAGAGCAGCTAAAGAATTTAGGTGTATCCTCGTGAAAGACAGACTGTTTATTAAAGCCATCATCCTCCCTTTTCTTTACATACTTCATGTCATTCCCATTCCTCCTCTTTCAACAGCTGCATTTTGTCTTCTTCTTCTTCTTCTTTCGAGCCCATTTTTATTGTTAACAGACGAGTCATACTATCTGCCCGCACACGCGCGCGCGCAACGTCTCTACGTAAGCCTGTGTTTTCGTCCTGTTTCACTACTGAAGGTTAGCTGGTTAATTTAATGAGACGGTGACAAAGGAAATCAAAGTAATTCACAAAATCCAGCTTTATTTTACATCAAATCCTTAATGTGTTTCTATTTTTTTTTTCCCGACATTTTCAAATGCTCTCATGCGGGAAATTGCTTTCCTTTGCTTAGAAATGATTTTGTTTGCAGGTTTTTTGAGGTTTTGTTAAATGTAGCACATATTGCCTTTGGTCCTACCCACACATACACACACATTCTCCTTCTTTATCTCTACTCTGCACATATCAACACACACACACATTAAATTCCCAACCAGCCCTCGTGACCCAGTCTGTTTTTCATATTTATCAGGTTATGACTGTGTACTTGTGTTTAAATGCCTTTGTGTTGTTGTTGTTGTTGGGGTTGTTTGTGCCGTGTGGCCCCAGTGATGCGATGCCCTCCAGCCAATAACTGCCATCTTGCTCTACAGTGCTTGACTGTACTGTACATGCTCTGTGCCCTAGAAAGAGTCCAGAAACTGAGGCTAACTTGTATTAAATCCACCATCGCATTTGGTAGCGACATAAAACTGCTCCCTTCCAAGCCAACATCTGAGAAGGGGGAAAAAAAGCACAAAAACAAGGCGAAAACAAAATCATTTGCATTTTTGTAAAGTTGTAGATGTATTTAGTCAGCACTGATCATTTTGTCATGTTTGTTTTTTCTATAGTTTGTTTCTGTGGTAGATATTTGTTTTGAAGTTATATGGAATATTATTGTATATGATTTCAATTTCAATTCTCTGGTGTGCCGGATTTGATGACGACAATGAAGACGAACCTGATGACTATCACGATTATTATTATATTTACATTGACAATGAAGCAGTACTGTGAGCAGCACTAAGGTGTTGTGTCCTGTTTGGATGGTGAATCTGAAAGGAAATGGTTGAAGAAGAAGAAGAGGAGGAAGAGGAGGAGTGAATGAACTCATACAGGCTGAGGTTCAAAAAGAGATTCTACTTGTCTCCTGCTACTGTGAAGGACCCTGCCGTCCTGTGGCTCGGGACAGGCTGTCATCAGATGACAACACATGTCCCTACTACGTGTACATAACCTTGATGCTTACATGTAATTTAAGTGCAGTAGCTGCATGACGACACAGCCTCTGTGTGTGTACAGAAGTAGCGACGTGTGAATTTGTACAGTACATGCAAGTGTGTGTGCTTGTGTCCGCGAAGAAATCTGTCCGTCGTCACGCAAAAAGCAACACTTGCATGCACCCTCCGACAACTGCACAGTACACACATGCAACATACACACGCTACACTAAAGACACATACACACACACACACACACACACACACACACAATCCAGCAGTTGTTCACCATTCTCTACATTGTCCTGAGCTCTGCCTGTCACTCCGCATGGAGACTTTGCTCTATGTCAACTTTCTTATTCTAATAAACCACTCAGACAATGACTCTGACGTCTCATTATTGACTACAGTGTGTTTGACTCCCTCAATTGATTTGTATCATTTATATATAAAATTATTAATCAATGCAACTCTGAATGAGTTATTTTCTCAAAATACTATGTTACCTATTGATGTAATTGAGTAGTGAAATAAGTATTCAGGTTGTAAAAGAAGTAAAAGTAGTAGTACAATGTGAAAATACTTTGTTACAGCAGTTAAATGTACTGTATCCAAAATAATATTCAGAACTGACATTATTAAAGTATTAAGTCACAAAAGATGATATTTTTCTTCAGCACTTTGGGCACAAGCTTTAATCTTGTTCACTCAAAATGTGGATTTTCTTCACATAGGTTACTTTCTTGTGGCCTAGATGCTACAATTTTCATGTAGAGGGTTGAGCAACTGTTGATGCATGATGATGCAATCTCACAGATTTTTCTATCTTTTTACAGGACTGTGTGGGTCTGCACAGACATCTCCGTCACCATTGTGTTAGTTTTGTGGGAGTTGTGCAAAAATGTGAGAGGATGTACGTAAAGTCACCAAACTCCATGTGCTAATAGAAATGACAACACCTGTTTATGCGAGCAGAGTGAGTCTATGATAATGCATCATATGTTATAGGTTTCTCATATGTTTTGTATGTAGCATAAAAGTAACTAGCTGTCAAATCTATGTAACATAAAAGTACCATTACATGGACATATTTATGTAAAGTACAATAACCTAAATATTATATTTAAGTAAAGTACTTTGTTACATTCCACTACAAGTAGTACACTATTGTACATGTGTACACATATTATTTCCTTTTATAAATATAAGAATAAAGTTGAATTCCCCCACATTATCAGCACAGAGCTGAATAGATCCACATTGTGCTGGTCATGGAAAAAACTAATAAATCCAGTGATGAAGTAATTTTCCTACACTCCTGCCTATTAGGCGTGTTTTAACCAACAATAACCTGCATACACCAACCTTTTCCCAGAAATTGCAACAAAATGTCTTTTTTTTAAATGATAAACAGTTTTACTTTTATTCAGGGTAATGAAATGCAGTGGAAACTAAACATACAGTGTGAAGTTATCAGTCACTGTTTGCAGACTGATTACTTTAAATATAAATCAATAGTTCAGGCACACTTGCAAATTGCCTGAAGGTCAAGGGCAGTTACTTCACTCAACGTAGCACAACAAAAACATTTCATATTCAGTATTGATTTCAGTTTGTTATTTAGCTAAAGCAAAGTTACAACTTTACTTTTTAATTTGGTTCAGTTTAATATAAGTTAATGATATTGTTAAAATGGTTCGTTAAAATGCTATTTTCCTAACATCGAGAAACAAAAGAAAATTGTTTGCTTTTTATAGACTCTTTAGTCAGCCAGACAAGACAGGCTAACAAATGTAAAACTATGAAGAGGAACATATCCAGTCAAAAGCCTCTAAATAAATACACCATTTAAACTCAATGAACTGCTGTGATTATATTAAGATGCTAGATGTCATCTCTAGTGAAAGCAATAGGCTGAAAACAAATGAAAAACTAATGTAGTTGTTCAATGAAAATTGTCTTGTCATATTTAGTCATTTTCATGTTTTTAGATATACTGAAGCTTAAAATTTTATTCTTGGTTAAAGAGACTTAAAAAAAAACCTAAAAAAAAGGCACCCCATTTAAATAATGAAAAATTAATAACCATGGAGCTAAAAAGAACTGACAGTGAGAGGTTGAGCAGGCGTTGTAGTGTAATACCATCAGTCTTCATTAGAGGGAGCTATTGCTCCATAACAGGCGCAATGACTATTGGAATAAATGTCAAAAGCCTGAAGCAAGACTTCTGCATATTTAGTAAAACAATCCTAAAAATGTGTAAATCACTGAGAGGAGCTGTTGTTTACCTGTCAGTTCATATTTCCAGGTGTAGACAGACTTTTACATCACCCTTCTTCTTGACTCACCCCTACCCTCCTCACCTTACTTACTTACGTACTTACTCTTTCTCCTCTCTTCACTCCTCTCTCCTTTCTCCCCATCCAGCTCTTCATCTCTCTGGGGAGCCTATCAGGCCATTTCACATCTGTTGAGTGGTGGAGGACCGTGAGGACCTGTCAGGGTCTCTCATTGGCTGATGTTTTATGGGACTGAAAGCCTCCAGTGCTGCAGTACTCCAGTGATAGGAATGGAGGAGGAGGTGGAGGGTGACTGTGTCCCACCCTGCGTTCACTTCCACAGGAGCATTTGTGACATCCTCTCCTCTGCAGATTTAAGGTGACTGCAAGTGCCAGCTTTGGGATAATTTACAGCTTGTTTACACCGGGCCCATGTCCCATCAGCACTGTGAAAAAGCACGAAGGAGTGTACGTGACACTATGCACCCTCGTCTCTCCATCCTTCAATCCCCCTGACTCTCCTCCCCTATCTATCTATCTATCTCCCCTAGCTCCTTATTCCTCCCTGTCCTCTCTAGCAGGCCCGCCTTCACATGGACACACTCTCACACACACATACATTCATCATGATGAATCTGATTAATGAAGAGGCTGAAACAGTGCCAGTGGCTACTCTCCTTGATTTGACTGCCTAGTCCACAGCTGAGCTCCACATAATGCCAGCTGTCATCCATCTCACCATCTCAATATTTGGACTCCAAAATTCAACTTTTTCTCAAATAGCTAGGTATACTTCTCCTGTACTTTTTGTAAGTATACAACAGCTGTTCCTATTTGGATAATACCAAAAAATACTGTTATTGATCGAGTATTACTGACATCAGTTTGGGTGATGGTGTGAGCATCTCAGCACAATATTATTGTGCACATTATGGGTTCTATTTATCCAAAATTCAATGCCCAAACCACTAACAAACCATTTTAACTGGGCGATGAACATATTTAACAGTTAACAGCAATCCAAATCGGAAAATGAGATAAATAAAAACAGACTAAGTGAAACATTTCTACCTGTCTGGCCAGACAGTGAACACAAAAAGCGGTGGATACAATTGATGATACTAAAGTAATGGGGAACAAGGTAGTTTCTCAGTTTAATCCACATTTGTACTTGTGCAAATTATCAAGACCTTATAATTTAACAGTTTTAAATGCTTTTCAGCTTGTAGCCTGCATGAACCTGTCAAAATTAAGTTGCTTTTTTTTATTTAAGTGTTGCTGCGGTTTGAATCTTGTAAAACAGTTTTTTCCTTCTCCATGTAACCTTGAAAGTAGGTCAAGTTTTGCCGGAAATCCTCAGGTAGGCGGGTAATATTTACTGTGATCACCATCTTGGTTTAGCCTGTTGTTACGCAGCTTAGCAAAGCAACACAAAACAGATGAGACTTATGACAGGAATGTAATTTTGTTTCGCAGATATTTGGTCACTTTAAACCACCACTGCCAACCTCATGGTGGCATCAATCTGCACCAAAGTGTTGAACTGACACTGCCATGCCTGAAGACACAGCCAGCATGGCTAAAAACTCAATTCATATTGAATGACTCACATTAAGTTCTGACTTTGTTATGACAAAGGTGTTTTTATCTCACCTATGAAACCTGAAGAGTTGGTTCCGACCAATTGTCACACATACAAACAGGTAATTTAGCAATTAGTAGTAATTAGTCAAGACCTTTCCACCTAATAATTAAAGTAATTGTGGTGTTTATGAAATAATGTGTCACCATTTAATGTCTACAGAGGTATGAATGAATTGTTTTGAGGAAGCACCACTCAGAGACACGTGACATGACATGGTGTGATGTAGAAACATTCACGTGAGAAAGTATGTTGCTGGAAAGGTCATAGTGTTAACTCTTTGTCTTGTATGTTACACTGATACAGCACACAGTCAGAGCCTAACTAGAGTATAAATATGTAAACATGGCATACAGACACCTGTCTACACACACACACATTAAAAATACAGACATATGACTGATGTGCTAAACCTAAAAACAATGCATCCAACAAAACACTATAAGCATATTTGAGTTTTTCAGGTATTATCTTTAACATGACACGCTGCTCAGGAAGCAGACTTATTTTTTAGACACTGACTCTGATTTAACATCAGCATCTTCACTCGACAGTAAAAACACACTTGACTTGTTGACTCCAATGATAACATTTATTACATAAGCAATGTGCAGAGGAGTAGCATTTCCACAAAGCTGAAAAAAGGGCTTTGTAATAACAATCTGATCCACCAGGGGGGAGTGAAAGAGAAATAAAACTGTTGAGCTGAAACGGCTCAAATCCATAAAAGTAAATTCAATTATTCTCTTTCTGTCCTTTTGTCTCCTCCAGCTTTTATTTCCAACTGGCTCTGCGACAAATCAAATCAACCCAATTTAAAGCACACTGCGTAATTTTCAAGATGATTTCAAATTTAATACTGAAATGCTTTAAATATTTTACACTAAATGCCTGCGATGTAAAAAAAAAAAAAATCTATTGAGAATTATGTGGAGAAGTGAGAGGAGAAAAGTACAGAAATAAGTGGGAGGTAATGAAATAAGAACCATGAGGGATAAAATGGATGAGAGAGAGGGAGAAGTGAAGTGAAAATTGTGTTGACAGTCAGGTCCATAAAATCTAATTTGGCAGTTGGAGTGGGAGCAGAGAGCCCCCAGGTGGACATAGTGTATAGTTAGAAGCACAAAACAGAAGGTGTGGAGTTTATGACTCATTATTGCTAAGATTAAGGAGTGGGTGACTGTTTCTGTGTGGACTGGAAGACAGGGGAAAAAAAGGCAGACATATGGAAACGTTGAGCTTTAGGGATGAAAACTCTTATAGCAGTCAGAGCTTGGGAGTTTGAAGACATATGGCATGTTACAGATAAGCTCATGGCATGTTATCAGTTTGTATATCGGGAGAAGCACGCCTTATGTAATTAGAGATTTTCACTTAGGTACACGCAGAGTCCATTCACATGGCAGTCACACTGAGGATCACTATCAATGGAAGCTATAGCCTCTTTTTTAGGCAAAATGAATAGTCTCTGCAACTACAAGGTCTATTTGAATAATTTTGGTGTCATAATCAAGGGAACACTTGTGATAATTAATTTGCTTGGTGTTGGAGTTGTGTTGGCTGTGTGTAAATATTACTTATATGTGCTTGTAGCAGATTTCCTGTTTAATTTATTGTGCAATTGTTACGTGATTAATACATTCATTTCATGCTTTTTGTTGCCGGGCGACCCTTAGGGTCCCCAAAATGAGGGGAGGTTATCAGAGTTTCAGGACCTCAACTGTGCCACTTCTGGCTTCTGGAGTTGATACACTCCTATCCCTCTCCTCCTCTTTTGCACTCGTATTCTGCACCCTTCCTGTCCATCCTATTTCTTCTTCTTTTTCCTACTCTCCGTATGAGTCCTGAGGGTGTCCAGGCGCTATGGCGGACATTTCCACAGAACCTTCCCCACAATGTAGCAACAGACAGAATAACCACAGGAGCCCACACTTCACTCACAATCTTTTTTATTTGTTGATAAATCATTTAAACACATCTTGTCTTTGCTAGTGAAACAGCTGGTAGAGAACTGGGGACCTACATGTAGTCAGGCAGTGTTGCAAAAATATATCTCTTGAAGTAGAAGTAGTGCTTTCTTCTTCTCATCTTATTTCTTTATGTGTTGATCATTCCTAACTTGTATGTAGAGGTATAAGAGGTAAGTAAGAAGGCCAGTTAAGTTCACTGCAGTAAGACAAGCTCTTGAGTTACTCTCAGCTGTCCACATATTTAATTCCCTTTGTTGGAGCTACTCAGTTATGTATGAACACAGAAAATCACTGCTTACTTAGAAAACTAGAAGCTGTCAGGAGGGCTGTGCAAAGCCAATTTCCTTTACATGTCATCATTTTACAAGCCAAGCATGTCATAAGGACTGAGGAGTTTTTGTAGCTGTACATTACGAGCAGTAACTCTAGCAGTCGTACATGATATGCACATCTGTCGTAGAGTCGCAGAGAACGCGCAGGTCTAATTACAGTCGGCAGCATGTGTGTGGCTGTGTAGGTGTAATTGGAAAATCAGCAGGGTGCTTAAGTAAATGTAAAGGCATAATTGGCAAGTCAGCAGGGTGTGCAGCTGCACCCTGTGCAAATAGTGCAGACACGATATAACAAAGATCTTCACAAACAGAAAAAAACAACAACAACACAGTTCTTATTTGTGTTTTTGTGTCTGTACTTCTTTTCACATTCACCTCGCTGCAAAGACAAGCATGAAAAAAGATGTTTCATCACTGCAGGGGTAGATACAGTATGTGAGCTGTAAGTAAAAATGAGCCTTATGGTGTGTAATGCCTTTAGGCACTTCCTGTAGCCCATGTTCAGACACATCACACCTCCACAAACTCTCCACGTACTGTGATCGCCCCAGTTTGATTAAATTTTGTTTGTTGAGTCCTTCAGTTTTTATCATCAGGTCAAAGCTTTAGGTCGACTGGGTACCAGGAGAGGTTGCAGCAATCCCGTCTGAGGAGCTGGACATGACAATTCTGAGACATCTCCTACTTTATTCCAGTCCATTTCATTTAAATCTCCAACATATTTTCTTACATGACAGGATGTTTTATAAAAATTTACCTGGAATAATTAAAAATCAATAATATATTTGTAACTATTTCTATTGGTACTATTGTACTGCCCAATTAAAAACAGAGATGTGTTGGTTCATTCTCTTTAATTCCTTGAGAAATAATTTAACAGATACAACATTCACTGTGCCTTTATAAAGATGCACTTCCAAACAATTTGGCAAATAGAAAAAAAAAAAAACACAAAATCCCTTTGTGATGAAACTGAGGTTTGGTTTAAAGTGCAGAAGCTTTTAGAAGTGACATCACAACTGTCCCAGTTTTCTCCAGTTTTGGGAACTGTCTTCTTTAAATCACTTCAGACCCTGGATTTTAAGAATGGACCGAAAGGGCCGTTAAGATTACTGAGCTATACAACAACAACAGGCTCTTTGAATTTGAGGAATTGAAATAAAACCATAAAATTATCTTGGAATAATGATACTGAAGAAAAAATAATGAATTAGAGAGAAAACATATATTTGTTGACACTCTAAACTATTAATGTTTTAACTATTAATGCCTGGTTATTTTACAATATAAGTGGTTAAAAATGAGTTCTGTGTGAGTTAAATAAATTCAGTCCAGTTCTTCAAACATCAATCAAAGCCATCATTGAAGGACTTTCAGGCTTGCTGTCCATAGAAAATGTAAATACAATGGTAAAAACACATGTTTGGGTTCTAGCTGTGTCATAATATTTGCAGTGGTTTGATCATTTTTTCAAATGGTGCAGTTTTACCCAGACAACAGGATGAAATGGACAGATTAGACAGAATGAGGTTTTGCATATCAAAGTGTCTGTGACAGTAACGAGGTCCCAGAGACTCCAATTTTGACAGTGAATACTGTATAGTGCGAAATTGGCCAATTATCCTACAGTCTGATATTATATCATTAGTACACTGTAGGGTTCAGGGTTTTTTTTTTAATCTGTATACTTTTGCTATGTTTTATTATCCCTTAATGAAAATAATATTCCTGTTTATGTATACTGTGTCATTCTGCCTTAATATACTTTTGTAGTCATTGTCAGTCTTACCCCTTTGATTATATGTCATCAAAATGTCATTACCTTCTATAACTGAATAATTCCTGTTGTTAACAAAACATATAGGGCAATGGGTTTTTTATGTATGAATTCACCGTTTTCTCTGTTATATGAGCTGTTTGTGTGGCACAGCTGCAGACTACGTAAATGACCATCAATTTGTAGGTGTCAAGGTTTACTGGGGCAGTAGAGCAGAATACTGCTTTATCAGTCTTTTGTCCCTCCCTCTTCAACACAGCCTTCATTTTTGCTTCAATCTCTTCCCCAATTTTTCTCTTGTTCCAGTCAACTGTCCTCATTTTTTTCTTTGCTCTTGCACACAAAGGTGTTTACTTGCTTTATGTGATGGTGAGATTACCTCCGTCATTGTCCCGCTGAACGCGTTGGTTAGGCGACCAAGAGTCGCCATGGAAACCTGGTTCAGGGGTCAGGTATACCGCAGATGCACAAAAAATTCTGTAAATTGATGCACGCATGGATAAACTTTGAGTGAATCCTGTGTGTTCATGCTGTGTTATTTCCTCTTTGTGTTATGACATATATTGACATGTCTGTCTGCAAATCCAGGTCCCCTGTCGCTTGTTCTTTACAGCGTGGGTGTGTGCTTTGAATGCATTCACTTTCATATGTTAAAATGTAATTTTATGTCATTCTATTTGTCTTCATTTAATCTTAATCTGTGCATTTCTTGTTTTGTAACTCTTGTGTCAAGCATGTTTTAAGCATGTGTGCAATAAATTGCTGTAAATCTGTTCTTGTATTTATTAATACCTTAAAAATACAGTAGATATCTTTCTAACTTCACCTGCCTACATATTCTGTTTACACTGAAACAAAACCACAAACACAACATGTATTCTGTGTTCTTATGTGTTGCATTTAATTGCTGTGTTGTTTTTTGCTGAATGATATCAATTGTTCTACTTGATTTGACATGATTTGTGTGTGTGTGTGTGTGTGTGTGTGTGTGTGTGTGTGTGTGTGTGTGTGTGTTGTGGCTGTAAATTTGTGTCAGTGTGTCAGGCCGGGTCCTGGTGATTAGCTGTGGTACTGATGCACTGTAACACAATGCGGGGTGGCTTAATTGAAAACTGAGCCTTCTCCGAGCCATTATAGATCTTTCTCCACGATACGTCTTATCTTGTGCCTTGTCTTACCATCGTCCACAGTCCACCGACCACAGCGAGACTGAAAGTGAGACCGACAGGACTGATACACAGCACGCAGTGTATCTGACCTGGTCAGCTCGACTTCAACGCTCACATGAAAGTCAAACAATCATTTCTAGATCACCATTTGTTTAAGGACAGTTAATGCTTTAATAAATAATATACAAGATGTTGCAGTATGTTCCTTTAGACAATTAAATCTGCTAAATGAATGCAATGCAGAATATTTATCAAGACCGTAAACAGGTAGACTTACTCTGTCCAAAGCTAACAAACATGTTTTTTTTAGTTGTTGTTGTTGTTTTTTATAGATTTATTTTAACTTGCTATCCCCTTTCATTCTCCAAGTTAAGCTAAGCTAACTGGCTGTTGCTGGTAGCTACATATTCATATTTATACAAGGTTATAAGGTTTTAAATGTGCTTATCTATTTTTTGGCAAGAAAGCAAAAGAGCGTATTTCCAAGTGTCAAACTGTTCCTTTAAAGGTCCAATGTTAAGGATCTAGTCTAGTGGCATCTAGTGGTGAGGCTGCAGATTGCACCCAGCTGAATACCCCTTACCTCAATTCCTCTTCCTACTGTAGCATGTAGGAGAACCTACGTCAGCCAAAGATTGCGAAAAACACCCAAGGCTACATATGGGATACCTATACGAACATGGCGGTGCAACATGGTGGACTAAGATGACCCACTCCCTCAATAGATAGGTTAACAAACACACAACAATTCTTATGTTTAGGTGATAGTACAATGATGAAAATATACTTACTATATTCAATGTCTACCATATTGTGACAGTAGCTAACCCTAAATCTTACAAACATAAAGCACAACATATAATCTGAGAAGGGAAAATCACGCTCATGCCAAAAAGGTTTTGAATCACTGAGCCAAGTACCAACATATATGTTCATATGTACACCTGAGTTTTCACCTATCATTGCACTTTTATTCAGTGTGTAGTCCTCTTGTTGTGCATGTCCATATGTGCACAATATGTGGGTACAACTTGTTGCACCGCCGCTGTAATGTGTCATCACCGTCTTATTCACACATCCATTCATCACTGCTTTGTGCTATGCAATCATCACAATGAGAAAGATCATAGCCTTACCCTCACACTGATACAAAAGAGAACTCCTTTCTCTTTGTTTGCATCCTGCATCACATCCACACTATGCCTGTGTCTAACATCGATGCGTTCTTCGTGTCTCACATATGGCCATAATGGCATCAAAGCTAATATAAAACCACCAATTTCATCATCTTGTTTGTTGTAATGATAATGAAGATGGCTATGCCACACTTCAGAAGCAACAGGTCAATAGCCACTGTGTCCAAATCCAAAAAGATGGAAGTTCAGTTCCTTGCAGAATATTAGGAATATTTTACTGAGTCTGTTGAGATGGTTATTTAAATAGATTAATTAACTTGACTACAGTAAATGGTAATTTGATTAGTTCTATTCGTAATTTTACAGTTTTCCCCTACTTGTCTCTGTTCATGCACCTCCAATCAGAGGAGACGAGTAGCCATAACATCACCTCATTTCAACAGCTTTTGTTCAAATACTCTGAAATGGACCTACTTTTTCCAGCAACCACACCCACATCACACCACATGAGAACAATTGGTCTGCGTGACCATAGATTAGCAGCTATGTGTGTTTGCGTGAATGTGTGGTGAGTATACATTTCTCCCTAGAACGTTGTGTTCAATGATATAGGACTCTTTATTCTCCAATAATGCAACGAGAAATGGGGCATTTCATCCTCATTTTCACGTGTGACGGTCAGTGCATGGGACTGAGTCATTACCCAACAAGTGCATTCATGTATAGAGAAATCTTTTTTCAATGAAAAGTGTTATGCCGAATATCAATCATACTCCCATCTAGCTGTCATATAGGAAAATAAAAAGCAATAACACCATAAAGTATTCTTCTTCTTCTCTCTCTCTCTCTCTCTCTCTCTCTCTCTCTCTCTCTCTCTGAGATCCGTTTATCCACAGATTGCACAAGTGATCACAAGCTGCAATCACAAGATACGGAACAATCACAAAGTTTGTGAAACAGGACAGGAAAACAGGAATATCTTTGTTGCCTTGTTTGTGTCCTGATTTCTGAGGCCGACATGCTGCGGCACATTTTTTTTACAAATCCAATTTATCCTCAGAAACAGTTTAATGTCCCTGGTTTATAAGGTGGGTGCAGGCTGTTTTTAACACATACAGGGCTAAAAAAATATGCTAAGTTAATAAATTATGAAAATAATCCTGATCTGGGTCACATGAACAGTCCTGGGACAATGTTTGATCTATTATTCACAAACTTCTGGCACAATTAGCATCAAGTCAGGATTGTTTACTGATACTTTGTTATGTAAGGCGAAATCCTACACACTAAGAGAAGTAAATAATGCCTACATTATGTGTACGAACTCTGCAATTACTGAAGTAAGACAGAATGTACTGCTTATACATAGCTTATCATGTACAATTCAGTTAAAGCAGGCAGCAATTTAAAGTAATTCACTTTGATAAATTGTCCATTTTGCTTTTCACGTGTATTTAAATACAAACATTTTACCATTTAGTCTTACATTAAATTAAATAGAATCATTAAACTCTCACTTTATTTCCCACTGAAAGCAATGTGACAGTTTAACAGTTTAAATTTGACACTGTAGTTTAGTGCAGCCACTGGCATTAAAAGACCTTTTTCTTTTTCTTAGGTAACCCAGAAATTCTCATGAGAAAAACAATGTCACTCTGATCTCGTCTAATGTCTCACTATATTGAATCTGGCCAGAGATTAGATTAAAGCTGCTGGAGATGTCTCTGAATATGACTGAGAGGTTTATGAGCAGGAAACAATAAATCCGTGGGTAAATTCCTCCAGCAATCCAATTTATGAAATTGACAATCAACTGCACTGTATATAATCTTTAAAAAAAATCCTGCTGCTATATTGTGTTTTTTTCCACACAGTGATGGAGCTGTGCATGTTTCCATTGCTCCACTTACAACTGTATTGAAATAAAGACGGCATCATTTCTAAAATAATGAGCATTAAGCACACGTTCGTCACATACCAGCGAGCTCCAAATGTCTATAATCGTCTCTAGAAACTAATGAAGTGCTCAACAACTGCCACTTACAAAAAATGTATTAACACTGCAGGTAATTTTCACAGTGATGACATGCACATTCAATGCTTCGCTGATGTAAAATGTGATGGATTTGTGCCTGAATGTAAATACAAAATGTAGCTGTGCATGGATGTGGAGGATGAGGATGACTGGATGGTGGAGCGATGCAGTAATTTTCCTACAGCTCTGAGCTTTAAGTAGTCCCCCCTCCTCCCTGTTCTCCCTCTGTTTTTACATCAACCCCCACCCTTCTCACTTCTATTCCTCTCTCCACCTTTACTCATCTTTCACTTCCTGCCTCCTTTGTTCTCCCTTTTTCTCCTACATTTCATTTTTTAAGCCTCTTTGTTATGTGTTACCTGTACCAGCCTGATCAGATATTATATAATGTTTACTGTGTAGAACTGCAATCATTTTTTTCTTCTTTGTGCAAACATGACACATCATGTCCATCATATTAAAGGCACAATACATATTTTAAGCTATGAATTACATGTATGTTCATGTGTTAAATTATTTGGTTCATGAACGGATCATAATTAAAAATATAGACTTATTACCGTATTTATAAATGTTGTTGTTATTTTAAAATAGCTAAAAGCAAACAAAAACTAAAATCAATACAAGTCAAGGAAACATTTAAAATAAGAAATTAATGATGGAATAGAATAATTGGACAGCGAAGCTAAAAAGGTTTAAGTTAATGTTTGTTAATGTTTGTTTTTCCTTCATTTTGTATCAACTAAAATGTTCATACATTGCATTTCCAACAAATTGAGACCATGATAAGATTTATAAACTAGTAAAAAATAAATTAAATTCATATGAGAAAGGTAATTATCTGAAATCACTTAATGTATTGCTTGAGCCTTTAAGCCTACAAGGTAAGATTTGTCTTACTCGTCACAAAGACGCCACAGAGCTGCTCTATTTACTGATTAACCGGTTTTGCAGATTTAAGATTTGGCACTAAGACCCGTTTTCAATTACTGAAAATGACACGCATCAAATCATGCTTCCAAAACGTAATTGGAGTTAAAATCAAATACTAAGCTTGTATGCCAGAGATGCCCCGTGGCACAACAACAACCTGTAAAACTGCACCAAGCCCTCTGCACCAGAGTGATTGCATAATAGAAGTTCTGTGTGTGTTCAACTGATTAATCTGGCTTAGAGAGAATATTAATGTCTGAGTTCCCAAACACACATGGACAGCATTATAATGTTCTCATTATAATCATGTAGCTCTATGAGCTCTCATTTACATCTGATGCAGGGAGCAGCTGTGCCATAAGGGCTATTATGTAAGGAACTCAAAGTGCTTTCACACTTTGTATCACCAGGGGTCGTTGTTTTGCTGCAGTGGATTATTATTCAAAACAGTCCTCACCACATGACAGTAATAAAACGAGAGAGGGAGAGTGAAGGGGGGCATACATAAACAAAAACATGTCTTTTCATGCTGTGAGAAAATACTTTCTTAAACTGATGAACAAACAAAATAACTGAATGATCAACTGCACCTTACATGCCTGGGGAGACCTCATGTTTGTTTTTATTGTGGAGAAGATAGGAAAAGCATTGAGTCACAAGAGAGAGTGTATTGTGGTTTTAACAATGGGGTTTATTGTAACATAATATTGAAACAACATGCAAACACACTGCGAAAACTAGGTCACCTTTGAGGCTAATTAATTTGTTTTCTGAGACGTCTATGTCTGTGTGCACAGTAGAGAGAAACTGTGTTCTTGAAAGTGGAAAGCAGATTTTTTTTAAATGAGCACAACAATAGAGAGTGATTTTCTAAAAAGCTACAGGTGAAAAGCATGAGGATAAGTGGATGACCTTAGTTTATCCTACATGACCCAAGAGTGCCCAGAGGCTGGAGGATGGAGGAGAAATGAGGGAGTGATGGATGTAAAAGTAGGCCACCAGGCCAGAGAAAAAGAGCATGAACGCTGACAAAAACAAGGTAAAGAAAGAGAATCCAGGGATTCATTAAAAAAAGAAGAAAAAAAAATCATTTACACCTGATTTGATTTGTCATATCTGGAATTGTTAAGTGTTTTCATTTCCACGAACGTTTGTGTCAGAGCAGGTGAGGACCTGATAGAAGGAGGGAGGGCGGTGAGAGGAAGCGTACATGTGTCAACAACTAAAGCTGGACTGAGATATTAGACTGTAATGTTTTTGTGAGGCATCTGCAAGGGTGTTCTGTTCAGTGTTCTGGTCTGATTTCTTAAGCGTGTGCATGCAGCTCATACCTGCTTGTGGGTTCATGTATACATGGGTCATGCTTTGGTAAGTAGGTCAGAAACACATGGCATATCACGCAGATTCATCAGGGATAAGTAAATCCTCAGCAGCATGGCAGTGGCCCATATACAAACCACCGCGCTCATCTTTTAACGATACATGATAAATTTGGGACACAGCCTTCTTCCGTGTGTCTTGAGGACTGATTAACAATCGCTGCAAGGCATGTGCAGTTAAAAGATTATTTGTAATGTCTGAAGGTGAGCAATTTATTTAATTAATGTATGCTGTATGAATGAACGCCATTTGGGTTTTGTTATATTAGTTAGTTAGTGGTCATCATTAAAGGCAGAGAAGCTGTAGTAGCATGGTGTCTGCATTAAAAAGTCTGGATGTTCAACAGGTGATAAAACCAAGGATCACATGTTAAACATGTTATTCCCTATTTTATTTTTATTTTCCATAAAATTTCCTCATTGTGTTTTAATTTTTTTATTGAGACTGTATTGTGCCCATGCACCCACGCATGTTAAGACCCAGCAGCAATGCTCTATTGTCTCCGTTTCTGATACTATTCAACATTTTCTCAGCAACAGCATATTAATGTTTGCATCAAGTTTATCAAAACAAGCTATAGCTGTGTAAAAGACTACCCTCACTGTGCCCAGTATGATATCAGCAATTACTTTTGACTGACATCGGCAGTTTGGTCGGTTGTAAGGTAAACAAATGCATCAATAGCTCTTCTGTTGTGCTTCTGACTAAGCAGCTGATCAGAGTGTTTGTTTTATTAAACCACACTTGCTGTAACCGTCAGTAACCATTGGCATTGCCAAATCAACAAGAACTTGAATTTTAAAGGATTAAAACTTTAAAGGTCCGGTGTGTAAAATATAGATGGATCCACTTACAAAAGGAAAATATATTTACCAATATATTACTTGAAATATATTGTAATATATTATTTTTCCATTACATTTTCCAATATAATATATATTGGAAATACATGAAATAATATATTGATATATTGTAGTATATTAAAGCATATAAAGACAAACTATTACATGTAAAAATATAGTGCCAATATCAATATATACACATACATAGTCTATGCATATATTGCAACATGATGATTGCAGCATGATATTTTCCAATATACTGCAATATATTTTTGTTTAGTAAGGGTCTATTGACAGAAATGGAACATAATATTCATATGTATGTTTTTAATCGTGTGTTTATACCTACAGAATAAGGTGGTCTGCCATGTTTTGCAGCCACTGTAGTTTCTCTTACACGCTTGGAAGGAGGGGAGCATTATTCAATCTGCTTCATGCCACTAAATCCTTCATGCAACATTTGATGATACCCATAGAGACACCACTAGTCACTCAGTTTACTTCATCGAGCCCAACAGAAATGTTTGGTGTGAACTTTAGTAGATATCTGGTTCACACAGTGTGCCTTTTCATACTTGAACTCAGCACATTCATGTATCAACACATAAAGCAGAAAAGTGTGTTGTATTCATATAGCAGAAAGGAAGAAATATTTGTTGTTCCCAGCGCAGCTCGAGGTAGATAGAGAGTGTGTGAGAGGAATGGAGAAGATGGGGCCCCAGGTTCGCCTCTCAGCACTTGAGTGATAGCTTGTTTGTCAAACACTCTGATTGCAACAGGCCAAGAACGCGGAGCTGCCGTGAATATAATTTAAGATCTTACAAGTGTGTGTGAAATTTGAAGCTTTCCTCTGTTTGATGGCTCCATCTTAAACACATGTCATCCATTATAATTTCAAAGGCCAACGTTTTCCGATTGCAACACAAGCAGAGGATTGTAGGTGCTTCCTCGGCTCTTTTTGAGAAATGTGTAACTGACTCTCATCACACATGCTTAATCTTTTTCTCCAGAGCAGCTATCGGGAGCAAATGTATCAAACATTTCTTTCACAGACACATACAAGCATGCCTGTGTGTGTCGCAGGATTACAGCTCAAGATACAAACCCTTGCATGCATAGACACACACATGCATGCACACATAAGCACACAGATTCCAGGTGTGGCTCGAAAACCAGTAATCAGCGCTCAGGTCATTAATCAGCAGTGGTGTGTTAACTGCTCTTATGACTGAACATACAATCCACTTCTTTTTTCGTTCAACAGGCGGCGGTTGAAAAACAATCCTCTTGATGTAAACAAGTGTGTGTGTTTTCAGGCGTTCTCTGAAAGCCAATCTGGCATGAGAGCAGAACAGGGCTGTGTGTCTATGTGCGTGCATATCAGTTTGTCTTGCCATACGCCTGTGTGTGAGTCTCTGCATGCGCATATGTGTGCATTTGTGGGTGTTATCTCACCTTCAGGGCAGATGATTCATTACAGGCAAGCCATGGGGTCTGGGGCCCTGTCAACGGCTGTTGTCATGGAAGCGAGTGTTGGAAACAGCAGATCTCCTTTCAGTATCATCTTCAAATTGTTGTGACATCGACTTGGCTTTTTCTCTCTCTCTCTTTTTCTCCTTTTTTTCTCTGGGTACTGCTGTGCAAAAAAAATAAAAAATAATAATAATCAATGCTCAGACTTCTACAGTGTTCAAATATTCTAATATGCTACTTATGTAATGCAGCATTTTTCCTCTTTTCCAGTGCAAGAAGCAACATGACTGTTAAAATGACAGGTCATGCTCATGCTCACATGCACATATCTTCTTTTTCCCCAGAGAATCTGCAATTCATTTCCACACTGTAGCATGCAAGTTACACACACACACACTTACACACATTACATACACTGAAACCTTGTGACCCAGCTGTATGACTGCCATATTTCTCTCATCTCTCAATCGCCGTTCAGATTCAGGCTCTCTTTTCTCAGAAACCGAGGCCGGCCTTGGTAAACAGGTTTGAAAAGGAAATTCAGAGGAGATGGGTGTGTGTGACTGAAATGTGTAAAGCAACGGAGACACCTGTGTGACTAATTGTGTTTGATTAGTATGTCACCAGGTTTTGAAACTTTTCAACATGGGTCACGAGTTAATGAAGGGATGCAAATTTTGTATAGTTACTAAAACTGTTAGCGCTGGTGATTTTGAACCTCTTTATGGACATTTTGCATTTATTTGTGGTAAATTTTGCAACTCTTTGTAAAATATTTTAATAGTCAACTCAAACAGATGTTCTAATATTAAAAAGTTTCCTATCTCAGCCTCCGACTCTGATAGTACCCAGGGGTGACCAATCAACTTCCAGATGAAGCCCATGCCACCCCTCTGGTCCTGCACCTGTATGTGATGGCCTCAGACTCTGGACACACACAAAGGCATTTGCAAACATGTACAAACATTAGACGATGTTGCCAAAGCCCAGCATTTCAGCTAACATACAGTATCTCATTGTTTATTCACATTAGTGCAAGAATGAATGATGACATCACTGAACATGCGGTGTAACCATAGAAATGAGGACAGGATTAGCACTTAATTAGCAATGAAGAGAAGGGTGGAAAAATAACAGCAGATGGGAACAATGAGATATGAGGTAATGAACTTTCAGGCCCCACAGAAAGAAGCCACACAAGTGCCTTTGGATCTCTGCAGCTGACTGGCTATTCAAATAAATAAAAATATTCAAAGACAGCAGCGGAAATTAAGGCACATAATCAAGTTTAGAGTCAAGTTGTGGTTAGGGGGCGATATACAGATCTATTATTGTGCCAAAAGATAAAAGGTGGTCGTTTTAGAGCCTGTTATACTAAGAAGATAAATATCCAAGTCCCCGTAGGTTGCTATCCTTGGTCCAGATCCATTCTTATTTTATATTCCTCTAAGACTGAATTTTTATCACAGACATAATCTCTGCAAAAATCTCTTCTGGGTCCCAGTATTATCTATTAGGCTGTCTAAATTGTTGTTTATTCCTCTATCCTTTTATCAAACCCCTGTCACAACTCTGCAAATGCCTGTGGTCGCTTCTTCCTGTCATGACTGTCAGATGTGATATTATCTAGAAGGAGGCAGAGCACTATTGACAGACAACAAGACAAACACCATGTGAGGAAGCAGCACAGACAGATACACCATGGTAAATGTCAGCTTTAATTGGATGCCTATCGTTTAAATATTGCCAGTCAAGAACCAAATACACAGCATGACTCTCGATGGCAGGATGTGAAGCTATAATGTGTACCTGAGGGTAATAAATTCAGCCATCTCTGGTGTCAACAGCCGCCAAGGGGGACAAATACCAAATCAAAAGTGAACTGAAGGGCACTCCAGATTGCTTCTTATTTGTTTGTTTATCTCATTAGCTCATGCTACCCAAGTCACATCTATTTCACCTTGCCACACGCATCGAACATCATAGATGCTGAGGTTTTAGGTAAGCAGCAGAATACTGAAGCAGCAGCATTGGTGCAGAATCCTACTGCCTTTAACGATCACCCCACCCCACTCTGGCACCACAATGATGCTGATATTTTTTTTGATTTAGAGTTATTAGTCACATGACTAATTGCACATGCATTTATACAAGAATCTCATTAAAATGAGACTGCAGCAACTTAGACAGCTTTGCAAATAATACAGTTAAAGGCTCCAGGTACTAAATAGAACATGTTGTTAGTGTATTTTGTCAACTGCTGTTTTCAATGTGAAGAATTTAAAATCTTGTGAAATCAGTCTGGAAGCACGCTTCAGCCGGTCACCAGTCAGGACATTCTCCAGGTTGTGGAGGAGATGGGAATTAATATGACAGCATGTTAAACAGGAGAAAAGACAAGAAGCATCGTGTAGTTTGGCACACTGACCTATTGATATGAACCCGTTGCAGGTGAAAGATAGGTATAAACCAGATTACAGCCACACAGCGAGTCGAAGTCAGAGAGATTAGTGGGCATTTGAAAGGAGAGAAGGGAAAGGCTTTAGCAGGATGAAGGCGAGGAGAGGACGGAGGATTATGGAAGCCAGAGCCTGGATCCTAAAATAATCCTCTCAGTGTACTGGGCTTCATGTGCTGTGCGGCAGAGGCCAGTTTGAGATATTAAATTGTCACCGCATTAATGAACCGCAGTTTGAACGTGCAGAAAACACCTCTGAGCTTGTGATCACCAACACCTGTGTTTTAGAGGAGGAGATGTTTGATTTTGTCTTTAGTTTCGATGTCTCTGGACAAACACATGTACACATACAGCGCGCACACACACACACACACACACACACACACACACAGCGTCAGGCGCGTTCATTCCATCTGTCTTAATCTGGAAAGCTGGTTGAGAGCTACGTGCTTGTATGTGAAGCTCTAAGTGCCTCCTTCTTTCCATGCTCCATGTTCTAATTTAGGTATTGCCATGGTTACGTAAGATTGAGGGTCAGGAGGTCAGTGACGTTGCAGGCGAACACCGGATGAACGTGTGGCCGCTTCATGGTGACAGAGGGACACACTAAGGGACATAACATAACCCGAGAAAGTCGGCAGATGAGGATCAGGAAGGAAACCATCGGACTGACAAAACCGGCTAAATGGGAGGAAGAGGAAGTTTACAGAGAATGATAAAGCATAACAGTCTGCACTTCTGCACTTTTCCCAGCATTGTATTTTCAAACTGTGCATTCAGGAAGAAGCAATACATTACTGCTTTACATTTATGTTCCAGTGTTTTTCCATTTTTTTTATTCACACAAGTGGGAAAGGCTGCACATATGGAAACATATGGATAAAACATGTACATACACAAGTGAGCATGATGGAACAATAGACACAGCCAAGAACATAAAGCATTCATGCTATAGGTGGTGTTGAAAGTCTGTATGTATGCAAAGAGTGAGCTTTGACTGAGACAAAAGGATTCAAAGTGGAAAAAGAAAGAAAGACAGGATGAGACTCAGCACGCATGCACACCATAAAGACAAGAGAGGGAGGGGTGTGAACGCTCTGTGTTGCTCCACTAACCTACTTTTCATAATCTCTCTCTTCTCCCCATTTCATAACTGTGCCTAAGTTACATGATCCACTCGTCATCTTACCCACGCCTGCAGATCAATTGTTTTCATTGGTGCTGTTATTAATGGCTGTGGTTTGTGTCATGGGCTATTCCGTGGCAGAGGGTGTGCATGCTTTCTTTGTGCAACACATGCCTACATTTCAAAAGGGACATGACAAGAATGAAGATTTACTCGTGGAAACATAATTTAAAAAAAATTGACAGGTAATTAGATTTTAAATACACCAAACTTGTGGATAATTAAGCCTTTGCATTAATTGATTAAAAACTTTCTCACTGATTTAAAAATCCTAAATTAAACCTGGATTTCAACATTTGAGAAAATGGAAACACAACAACCTGTGTTCACACTTAATTCCTTTACCAAGATTAATGTTTGTTAATCCACTGATATAATGCACTAATCTAATGAGTTATAACAATACTAAATCAGCTAAACAGACTATTAAATTCACTCTCTACAACAGCAGATTTGGCCTATATTATTTCACATGCAGAGTAAAACTCTGATCTTTTGTTTTATGGATGTTTCCACGTCTTTTTTATTTCATGTTTGTCTAATGCACGAGCAAGCTATGAAAACACTATAACCACCATAGGAGAACTAAAATGCACATTCATTATTTGTCCTTAGGAAAATATCAACAGCAGGGTATATTCTGTCTGTGCAGCTAAAAGTGATGGTAAAACACAGGTTTTACAGTGTTATGGTACCATAAAGGATCATTCAGATGGTGCCCATTATACCATATACCTTCCATTACCTCAACCATTTTATAAAATTATAGACTATCATATAGCTTTTGGGGGGTTTCAAATGCATGTTTCCTACCATTTATGGCTGACACTCCCTTTAGTATGTAGCAAAAATGATCTATAATATATCCCCAGATGTTTTACAGCAAATACACTTTTGCCCATGAAGTTGGAATAAAATATTTTTTTACCTCTTCTTATGAAATTATTGCAACATGTGATTTATTCTTGATAAAGTGTTTCTTCCAATCATATCACACTGACAATTAAACCACAATTAATCCGATGTGTATAATACGAATTAAAAAGAGAAATGTGTCAAAACAAAATGATTCCAACTTCATGGGCAAAAGTGAATTATGTTTAAATCCTGCAATATTTTGCCAAAATTAGACTACTCATGTACTTCCACTTGCATTATCACAACCTAATGATACCATAACCAGCAGAAAATAAAAGAAGGCTTGATTTAAGCTGTGAGTTGGTCTCTGATTTTTTTAAATATGATTTATAGTGTCTGAAAACATTTCGTAACTTCAGTATGGGCCTTTAAATCTCTTTATAACTCTCCAATCTAATAATTTGTAGCTTATATATTGAAGGTTGTCATTGGGGACCTCTTCCTATGTGCCACAGTACCGGGAAGAGAAATAAAAAAAAATATTAATTATGATAATTAATTAAAGGAGAAAAAAATCTTGCAGGAAATTAAACATTGCGCTTGTTATTTAATAGTTCCCACGCTGGGTAAACTGTCGGGTCTGAACTGACACACTGCCACACTTTCCCACGCACGCGAGAGCTTCCTCAAAGCGCGTGGAGGGAGGGAGGAGGGGGGGGTAGAGGGGTGGTGCGCGCGTCAGCTCACGGGGCACGAGGCGGGCGGACCGCGGGGTGAGGATCATGTGTAGTCCACGCGCCGAAACTAGGTTACAGAGAGCTGCAGAGCAGGACAGAGCTGACAGAGACCAGGGAGCCGCTCGCGTTATTTCAGAGGTGTTTAATCACAGCTGCACGCCTGAGACTGCGCGGAGAAGACAAGAAAGTCAATAACTGAGACACGCGTAGCTTTTATTATTAGTATTATTATTATCATTTCTCTTTAAGGTCGAAGCGGCTGATGTAAAGGTAGAAAATCCATATGAGGATTTGCTGTTGTGACAGTTTTCAGCTGCTCCGGTTTGGAGCAAATAAGTGCGCGTCGCTCTCTCAGTGTTTCTTGGCTTCGTCTCTACCTGGAGTTGCATGACTTGAAGAGTTGAGACTACAATTCACCGCCGACATGAGAGGTAAGTTTGTAAAAAAGATATTACATTTATTAGACTTTTTTAAACAGCCGGACACGTCTGTTTGTAAATAACTTCTGAGTCAGATTTAAGCATGCATGCTCGAAGCCAATGCTCTGAGTCCGAAGTGCGTAGGCTGCATGCGTACACTGGAATAAACACCAGATTGCATAACAGAGAGAAACCAAATGAAAAACCTATTTTATTAGCATCATTACTAATATTCTTTAGGCTGTATTTTAAATTTATAATATATATCACCTTTAGGACCTTGAAAGTTGTTTACACGTCTAAGCTCAAGAGGAGTATTATTTTATTTTTGTTATTGCTCGAATGCATTGCTTTACCCAAATGTCCAAACATGAGTGTTTCGTCTGTTTGTCTAAAGTCTGAGGGTTTTGTGCATGCATTTAGTTTTGCCTGTGTTATAGCTGTCGTTACTCTATTTCACCGGTGAGCGACTCCAGTTATGTAAGAGAGAGGAAAGGGAGGGAGGGAGCGGAGTGATTCAGAGGCTGTCAAGCCGCACGAAAATCTGTTGGAAGGGATTTGTTCATGATGAATAAATAGTCCCCCCCCTTTTTTCCCTCCTTCGGTATTTGCTGTATTTTATTGTCACTTCATATGATTCAGTCAGTAGTTCTATAATTAGATTTTTGAGTTGTTCTTTAATTAATTAATTAATAATTATTAAGAATAATAATAATTAATTAATTACCACAGCTTATTCATCAGCCAGCTTGTTTTTGTTTTTGCCAGCAGTATGGACCAGTGTAGGGGGGGAGGCAGAGAGAGAGAGAGAGAGAGGAGGTGCTCCATTGACCTAGTTCTGTCATTAAGGATTACAGCAAGTGTGTGTGTGTGTGTGCGTGTGTGTGTGTGTGTGTGTGTGTGTGCGTGTGTGTGTGTGTGTGTGCCCGGGGGTGGTGGGCCATCATCTGTCCTCATGACTGATGAGACAACGCTGATATTGCAATCAGTTGTCAGAGCAAAATGTTCCTCTTTAAAAAACAGTAGATATGAGATTCAGATTTGAATTCGCCTTGTAAGACGCTAACTATCACACAGATTTTATCCACGAAACATAAATAAAATATATATGTTATATTTCTATCCTGTTGAAAATGATTGTTTTGTATTGGTTGCTATGTCAAAGCCATGCACCGCTGTGACAAGCAGGATATGGACACAGCAAGCCCACATGTAGCCATGAAGCACAGCAGGATTCAGTTAAGCTCAGTTTCCTCTGTCAGCTACAGTTACATGCATCAATCAGAGTGTGTGTCACTCCAGTCAAGCACAGCTTGTCAATCTGATTTTGTAATACCACTTTAATTACACTGTAATCCCCTGTCTTCAATTAAGTACTACATGATGACAGTGACTTTTATAAACAGGGTTTAGATTTTCCAGAGACATCTTCATACCAGATAAATTGCAGTAATTACTGCTGTCATACTTGTTTGCACTTATTTTTGTGAACACACTCATAAACCTCTGCACAAACAGGTTAGACAAGGTAAGATGCAACACAATCAAATAACCAAACTTCATTAAAGTCAGCTAAGGGTTATGCACCTCAGTGCACTGATGGTGTGCAGAGCTGAAGCCTTGTAAGACTGTATTGGGGCTCAGTCGACCCTTAGATCAAAGGTACGGTAGCAGTAAAGAGGAAAGGCCTCTCGCAAGGCCACTTCTGTGCTGTGCTGTGCTGTGCTGTGCTGTGCTGTGCTGTGCTGAGCTCAGCCCCAACGCCACTATCGGTTGAGTGTGCAGCCTTGGGCAAGTTCACAGCGAGCAACAGTATGTGTCAAGGTGCCCTTTTCTCTCTGACAGCTGCATGCTAAGATTCCATTCCCCTTATCTAAAGCTTTAACTCTTCAACCAGCCTGCATATTAGTATGAAGGCCAAACGTCAGCACGGATATGCGCCTTTTTGCGTATTTTGTCTACTAGTGACACAGTTTGTACTGCAGCACAGAAATGTACACAGTGATTACATAAAAATAATATTATTTTACTATCTGAAGGCAGAGTCATTTGGATAGGACGTATCTATTTACCAGGTATGCATAAGGATAAGTGACATCTGAACAGACATAAAGAGATTTTAATTCAAGGCAACTGTGATTGCTGCAGCGTAGTACTAAATTTGTTCCTGCGGTTCGGAGCAGCATGCAAAATTACATGCTGGGAACTGAATTCCTCAGTCTGTCTTTGCTTGTTTTGCAGAGGCCCACTTGGGTTTGGACTTAAAGCTGCATTAACAGCACGATCAAGTGAATGCGCTTTATCTCTTCTGATCAATGGTGACGGATTACAGAGGCCCAGAGTGTGGAGCTTGGTTTCTTGGCAGGCGTAGCTTTGTTGGTCAACATGTGAATATTTATTAAGATAAGTGGGGAAAAGGTTTATGTAAGGTTTATATGAATATTCTCTTCCTATTAGGAAAGTGTTGTTTGTACATAATGACTGTTTTTGAATTATAGATAGATGAAAGAATATATTTCTAGTCACAAGAAAATAGAATTAAAATGAATTAGTCCAAATCTCTTTTATATCTTCTGTCTCTTACTGTACACCAAGAGACTGCTGGTTTCAATTTATAGGCAGTTTAAATGTCCCAGTTTTTTAACGCAGACCTCGTCTCTCTTAAGACACACTTTCTATTCACTGCTATAAAAGCACTTCAGCAATAGCTTCAGCTAAGTGGTGTGGTGTACAACATTATACCTCATTCCTCTTCTATTGCATCTGTTAAGCAATTACCTAAACCTGCAGTGCATTTTAAAGAGTTTAGGGTTGGTCACAGAACATATTGTACTGTCTGCGTTCTCTAGATAGGACAGTAGGAGAAGAAGATTCACTGTTCACATCCAGTAGCTGTATAGAAAACACATAACAACGAGGCCCTGGATGAGGAGATATCAAGAAAGAGCACATTAGTATTTAATGCCAGGAAACTTTAACTGCCAATTGCGCAAAGGCTCTATGTGGGTAAAAGTTTACAATATGTTGCACAAGAAACCATATACCCCACTCCTCCCCAAAGAGCCCCAGAAGCGCCAGAATATAGGTTAAGTATACCGTATGTCAGGTAAATGTAAAGTGCAAGGTAAATAGGACCTTGGACTGTGTTTGATTAGCTGGGATCAGAGGACAAAGTCTCCTTCACAGAGAGTTTTACAGCACTGATGAAGTGCTGACCGACGGAGACTGGTACATCGACACGCTGACTGACTGACACAGAAATAATTTTTAAATCACCGCTTATGGGTGAGGATATTAAAGGTCATTAGTGTAATATTATACATGAAAAGATGCTTCACTGTAATGAAGTTCTAAACAAATGAATACAAATTATGATTGGGTACACTTTGGTACTCTACAACTACGTCCCTATGAGGTGTAGTGAATCACTGTTTTGTCTTCTGCATATGCAGAATTGTGGACGGAGCAAAGTTGCATAAGTCAAACTAGATGTCATTTTAACAGATGTTAGGACAACTGTAGTATTTAATTACACAGAGAACTGGTGTTTTTCTTGCTTTTGTCTTAAAACAAAGATTCATTGGAGAAGCTCTAAATAAATAAAGAAAGAAAGAAAGAAAGAAACTGTTGTTCAGGCTCATGCATCAAAGCAGAAAATTAATGTAGACTGTGTAAAGTAGACTGTTTAAGCTGTCTGAGACCACTCTAATATTCGTGGAGTTGCAGCCTTGGGCAAGTTCACAGTAGCAACAGTATGTGTCAAGGTGCCTTTTTCTCTCTGACAGCTGCATGCTAAGATTCCTTCCCCTTATCTAAAGCTTTAACTCTTCAACCAGCCTGCATATTAGTATGAAGGCCAAACGTCAGCACGGATATGCGCCTTTTTTGCGTATTTTGTCTACTAGTGACACAGTTTGTACTGCGCACAACAGAAATGTACACAGTGTTACATAAAAATAATATTATTTACTATCTGAAGGCAGAGAGCATTTGGATAGGACGTATCTATTTACCAGGTATGCATAAGGAATAAGTGACATCTGAACAGACATAAAGAGATTTAATTCAAGGCAACTGTGATTGCTGCAGCGTAGTACAAATTTGTTCCTGCGGTTCGGAGCAGCATGCAAAATTACATGCTGGGAACTGAATTCCTCAGTCTGTCTTTGCTTGTTTTGCAGAGGCCCACTTGGGTTTGGACTTAAAGCTGCATTAACAGCACGATCAAGTGAATGCGCTTTTACTCTTCTGATCAATGGTGACGGATTACAGAGGCCCAGAGTGTGGAGCTTGGTTTCTTGGCAGGCGTAGCTTTGTTGGTCAACATGTGAATATTATAAGATAAGTGGGGAAAAGGTTTATGTAAGGTTTATATGAATATCTCTTCCTATTGGAAAGTGTTGTTTGTACATAATGACTGTTTTTGAATTATAGATGATGAAAGAAATATTCGTCACAAGAATAGAATTAATGTTGTCCCTCTTTTTTCTTCTGTCTCTTCTGTCACCAAGGACTGGCTGTTTCATTTTAGGCGTTTAAATGTCCCGTTTTTTAACGCAGACCTCGTCTCTCTTAGACACATTCTATCACTGCTATAAAAGCACTTCAGCAATAGCTTCAGCTAAGTGGTGTGGTGTACAACATTATACCTCATTCCTCTTCTTGCATCTGTTAAGCATTACCTAAACCTGCAGTGCATTTTAAGAGTTTAGGGTTGGTCACAGAACATATTGTACTGTCTGCGTTCTCTAGATAGGACAGTAGGAGAAGAAGATTCACTGTTCACACCAGTAGCTGTATAGAAAACACATAACAACGAGGCCCTGGAGGAGGAGATTCAAGAAAGAGCACATTAGTATTTAATGCCAGGAAACTTTAACTGCCAATTGGCGCAAAGGCTCTATGTGGGGTAAAAGTTTACAATGTTGCACAAGAAACCATATACCCCACTCCTCCACAAGAGCCCCAGAAGCGCCAGAATATAGGTTAAGTAACCGTATGTCAGGTAAATGTAAAGTGCAAGGTAAATAGGACCTTGGACTGTGTTTGATAGCTGGGATCAGAGGACAAAGTCTCCTTCACAGAGAGTTTTACAGCACTGATGAAGTGCTGACCGACGGAGACGGTACATCGACACGCTGACTGACTGACACAGAAATAATTTTTAAATCACCCTTATGGGTGAGGATATTAAAGGTCATTAGTGTAATATTATACATGAAAAGAGGCTTCACTGTAATAAAGTTCTAAACAAATGAAACAAATTATGATTGGGTACACTTTGGTACTCTACAACTACGTCCCTATGAGGTGTAGTGAATCACTGTTTTGTCTTCTGCATATGCAGAATTGTGGACGGAGCAAAGTTGCATAAGTCAAACTAGATGTCATTTTAACAGATGTTAGGACAACTGTAGTATTAATTACACAGAGAACTGGTGTTTTTTCTTGCTTTTGTCTTAAAACAAAGATTCATTGGAGAAGCTCTAAATAAAT